>NW_017681654.1:0-8245 GCF_001879085.1 Nicotiana attenuata
ATATAATCGCAATGTTAGCCCATTTTAATGTATAATTAAATTTTATATACGTAAAATTGATCCATATATTTTTAAAATGTTAATTATATATTTTAAATTATTTTGGTATAGAAAGATTATTTTCAGAAACTATTTTATTATTTATTAAATTAAAATAGGGAAAATTGGCTATTAAATCATAGCCAGATATGGCTTTCAATTTTAGCCTAGTTGAACCCACACCTAGCCCAATTTCCTACCCAATTAACCAACCCAGACCGTATGAACTCCTACCCAAACCCGAAACCCATCCACCCGGTCTAATCCTGAGCGTTGAAATCCCAGATCAACGGTCCAAACGAGCCCTTTCCTTTTTTAATCCTAACAACCACTAACCCTATCTGTCACGGCCCGGATTTCCCACCCTCGGGAGTCGTGATGGCGCCTACTCGTAGAAGCTAGGCAAGCCACGAAATTTAGAAATCTTTAACCTTTTCATTTTTAACACTTTTAACTACTGATAATAACAGGTGGTAAACGGCAAAATAATAGCGGAAGACGAAAATTTAAGCGGAAGACTTATACAAATATAACATCAAATCGATACGAAAAGCGAACATATGTCTCTACCCAGAAACCGGTGTCATAACATTCACGGATTGTATATGAATACAACATACAGATGTCTGAAGAAAGAGAAATACTGTCTGTCTCGGATACAAATGAAAGCAGAACATATAGTAAATAGAAGAGACGCCGGGCCTGGGGACATCTGCAGGGCTACCTCGGGATCTCTGTGGACTGAAGGCTGGCTCCCCAAGCGCTACTGCTCAAATGATGCTCCGGTATCTGCACATAGTGCAGAGTGTAGCATCAGCACAATCGACCCCATGTGCTGGTAAGTGTCTGGCCTAACCCCGGCGAGGTAGTGACGAGGCTAGGACCAGACTCCAGATAAAACCTGTGCAATTATATAATACACAGCGGAAAAATAACAGAAATAACAGTTTAAAAGGGAGGGGGTACATGCTTCAGGGAACATATCAAATCCAGCAAAAACTCAAGAGAAATATGAAAGAACAGCTCAGAATCTACAACCCAAACAATGATAATAACACTGTTGCGGCGGGCAACCCGATCCAATACGAATTTAAACACTGTTGCGGCGTCCAACCCGATCTACACTTAATATTGTTGCGGCGTGCAACCCGATCCATATTTAGTATTGTTGTGGCATGCAACCCGATCCGTATTTAATATTGTTGCGGCGTGCAACCCGATCCATATTTAATATTGTTGCGGCGTGCAACCCGATCCATAATATAATATCAACAACAACAATGATAGCAAGTGTCCAGGCAAAGGATTAACCATAAGCTACACTATCCCGGCAAGGGATTTAACAGTAAGGAAAGAAATACGTCCCGACAAGAGAAAATCAGCTATAACCAATCTTAGTTCAATTTCTACTCATCCCAGCTAACACTAATACCCAATCATAAGTACTTTCCACGAAGCAAACTCAATTCTTACTCAAGATCGAGAATCATCAATTAAAGCATCCGTAGTATCATTTAAGAACATAACAATTTGCAATTTAAGACTCGCGATCATGCTCGACACTAACGTATAGATACTCGTCACCATGCCTATACGTCGTACTCAGCAAGAAGCAAATAGCAAATAGGACTCAACTCCTAATCCCTCAAGCTAAGGTTAGACCGAACACTTACCTCAAACATCCCCGGCCAACTCAAGCCTCAAACACCGCCTTTTCTTCTGAATTCCGCTCCAAATCAATCGTATATATACATAATCGACTTAATAACATCAATAAATGCTAAAAAATCCAATTCCAAATGCCTAATTATAGCTTTTTAATCATTCTTCCCAAAAATTCAAAAATCGACCCCGGGCTCGCTTGGTCAAAACACGAGGTTCGAACCAAAATCCGACCCCCCATTCACCCACGAGCCCAAATATATAATTAGTTCCAGAATTCGACCCCAAAACGAGGTCTAAATCACAATTAATGAAAAAGCCCTAACTCTACCCAATCCCTAGTTTTCTACCCTTAATCTCATGTTTTAGGCCTAGAAATCTAATGGGTGTTGATAAAAATGGAAGAAAACAAGTTAAAGATTACTTACCCAAGAGATTATGGTGAGGAAATGCTTCAAAAATCGCCTAAGAGCTTTGGAGAAGAAGAGGTTTGTGAAATTTTATAAAAATCCCGTAAGTGTTCTGTTTTGGTCTTTTAAAAATCACTGGGCAAAAATGTTCTTCGCGATCGCGACAGACCCTTCGCGTTCGCGATGGGTTAGGCTGGATAAGCCTTTGCGTTCGCGGACAACGGCTCGCGTTCGCGGGGTAGAAAACTCCTCGAGCCTCGCATTCGCGCTCAAGATGTTGCGTTCGCGTAGGGTAATTTCCCCACCCCCTGCCCAGGCCCACTTGGCCTTTGCATTCGCGTGGCCAGGACCGCGTTCGTGAAGGGATAACCCCCCACTGCCTCGCGTTCGCGACCAGAGCTAGGCGTTCGCGTAGAAGGATTTTCCTTCAGTAAAAATTAATGCATTGCGTTCGCGTGGGTTCTCCCGCGAACACGAAGAAGAAAGCATCAGTATACCAGATCAGCTGTTTCTGCAATTTTTCTTAAGTCCAAAACTCCCCGAAACGCATCCGAAACACACCCCATCCCTCGGGGCTCCTAACCAAACACACGTACTAACTCAGCAACATCATACAAACTTATCCGTGCGATCAAATCGCCAAAACAACCTTAATAACAACGAATTAAATCTCAAAATCAAAGAATTTTTCTCAAACTTCATAAAACATCAACTTTAGCAGTTTAGGTCTGAATCACGTCAAACGACATCCGTTTTTCACCAAATTTGACAGAAATGTCATAAATCATATAAAGACTTGTACCGGGTGCCGGAACCAAAATACGGGCCCGATACCACCATGTTCTAATCAAATTTTATTTCAAATTTTCTTAAACTATTTCAGAAAACAATTTCCTTTAAAAATTCATTTCTCGGGCTTGAGACCTCGGAATTCGATTCCGGGCATACGCCAAGTCCCGTATTTTTCTACGGGCCCTCCGGGACCGTCAAATCATGGGCGCGGGTCCGTTTACCCAAAACGTTGACCGAAGTTAAATTAATTCATTTATTAGCCAAATTTATTATTTTTCACAGATTTTCAAATTTAAGCCTTCCGGCTACGCGCCCGGACTGCGCACGCAAATCGAGGTAACTCTAAATGAGGTTTTCAAGGCCTCGGAAACACAGAATTTAATTTAAAAGCAAGTGATGACCTTTTGGGTCATCATATTCTCAACCTCTAAAACAACCGTTCGTCCTCGAACGGACATAAGAAGGAAGTACCCGAGTCGGGAAAAAGATGGGGATAACAGCTCTGCATATCAGACTCGGACTCCCAGGTCGATGCCTCAGCAGGCTGACGTCTCCACCGAACATGAACAGAGGGAAAACTCTTCGACCTCAACTGACGAACCTGCCGGTCTAGGATAGCCACCGGCTCCTCCTCATAAGACAAGGCCTTGTTCAACCGAACAGTGCTCTAATCTAACACATGGGATGGATCGCCGTGATACCTCCGAAGCATGGACACATGAAACACTGGATGCACGGCTGATAAGCTCGGTGGCAACGCAAGCCTATAAGCCACCTCGCCCACTCGATCAAGAATCTCAAACGGACCAATGTACCTAGGGCTAAGCTTGCCCTTCTTCCCAAATCTCATCACCCTTCATAGGCAACACTCGAAGCAATACCCGCTCACCAACCATGAAAGCCAAATCTCGAACCTTGCGGTCGGCATAACTCTTTTGCCTGGACTGAGCTGAACGAAGCCTATCCTGAATGATTCTGACCTTGTCCAAGGCATCCTGAACCAGATCCGTACCCAACAACCGAGCCTCCCCTGGCTCAAACCATCCAACCGGAGACCGACACCGCCGACCATATAAGGCCTCACAAGGAGCCATCTGAATACTCGACTGGTAGCTGTTGTTGTAGGCAAACTCCGCTAAAGGCAAAAACTGATCCTACGAGCCTCCAAAGTCAATAACACAAGCTCGGAGCATATCCTCCAAGAACTGAATAGTCCGCTCGGACTGCCCGTCCGTTTGGGGATGAAATGATGTGCTGAACTCAACCCGTGTGCCCAACTCTCGCTGAACTGCTCTCCAGAAACGCGAGGTAAACTGCGTACCTCGGTCCGAAATGATAGACACGGGCACACCATGAAGGCGGACAATCTCCCGGATATAGATCTCAGCTAGCCTCTCAGAAGAATAGGTGACTGCCACATGAATGAAATGTGCTGACTTGGTCAGCCTATCAATAATGACCCATACTGCGTCGAACTTCTTCCGAGTCTGCGGGAGTCCAATAACAAAATCCATAGTGATCCGCTCCCACTTCCACTCGGGATGCTCAATCCTCTGAAATAAACCACCGGGCCTCTAATGTTCGTACTTAACCTGCTGACAATTCAAACACCGAGCCACGTATGCAAAGATATCCTTCTTCATTCTCCGCCACCAATAATGTTGCCGTAAATGCTGATACAACTTCGCGGCGCCTGGATGAATAGTGTACCGGGAGCTATGAGCCTCCTCTAAAATCAACTCTTGAAGACCATCCACATTAGGCACACAAACCCGACCCTGCAACTCAAAACTCCATCATCACCTATAGTAACCTACTTGGCACCTCCGTGCTGCACCGTGTCTCTAAGGACACACAAATGGGGATCATCAAACTGCCGATCTCGGATACACTCCAATAATGAAGAACGAGCGACTGTGCCGTCTAACACACGGCTGGGCTCAGAAACATCCAACCTCACGAACTGATTGGCCAAAGACTGAACATCCAACGCAAGCGGTCTCTCACCCACCGGAATATAAGCTAAACTGCCCATGCTGGCTGACTTCCAACTCAGGGCATCGGCCACCACATTGGCCTTCCCCGGATGATATAAGATGGTGATATCATAGTCCTTAAACAACTCCAACCACTTCCTTTGTCGCAAATTCAACTCCTTTTGCTTGAACAAATACTGGAGACTCTTGTGATCCGTGAACACCTCACATGCCACGCCATACAGATAATGCCTCCAAATCTCCAATGCGTGGACAATGGCTGCCAACTCCAAATCATGAACCGGATAGTTCTTCTCATGAATCTTCAACTGCAGCAAAGCATAGGCAATGACCTTGCCATCCTGCATCAACACTACACCAAGTCCAATACGAGAAGCATCACAATAAACTGTATAAGGCCCTGAACCTGTAGGCAAAACCAACACCGGTGCCGTAGTCAGAGCTGTCTTGAGCTTCTGAAAGCTCGCCTCACACTCATCCGACCATCTGAACTGGGCACCCTTCTGGGTCAACCTGGTCATCAGGGCATCAATAGATGAAAACCCCTCCACGAACCGACGATAGTAACCTGCCAATCCCAAGAAACTCCGAATCTCTGTAGGTGATGCTGGTCTAGGCCAGTTCTTGACTGCCTCAATCTTCTTCGGATCAACCTGAATACCCTCGGATGATACAACATGACCCAGAAATGCAACTGAGCTCAACCAGAACTCACACTTCGAGAACTTAGCATACAACTGACTATCCCTCAGAGTCTGAAGAACCACTCTAAGGTGCTGCTCGTGCTCCTCCTGGCTGCGGGAATATATCAATATATCATCAATGAAGACTATCACGAACGAATCCAAATAAGGCCTGAACACTCGGTTCATCAAATCCATAAAAGCTGCTAGGGCATTTGTCAACCCGAATGACATAACCAAGATCTCATAATGCCCGTAACGAGTGCGGAAAGCTGTCTTAGGGACATCGGATGCCCTAATCCTCAACTGATGGTAGCCAGATCTCAAATCAATCTTTGAAAATACCTTGGCACCCTGAAGCTGATCGAACAAATCATCAATCCTCGGCAGCGGATACTTATTCTTGATTGTAACCTTATTCAATTGCCGGTAATCAATACACATTCTCATTGACCCATCCTTCTTTTTAACAAACAACACCGGTGCACCCTAAGGCAAAACATTGGGTCTAATGAAACCCTTCTCAAGCAAGTCTTGCACCTGCTCCTTTAACTCTTTCAACTCAGGCGGGGCTATACGATACGACCGAATAGAAATGGGCTGAGTGCCCGGAGCCAAATCAATGCAGAAATCAATATCCCTGTCGGGTGGCATACCCGCCAGGTCTGAAGGGAATACCTCAGGAAACTCCCGAACAACGGGCACAAAATTGATAGGAGGGACCTCAGCACTAGAATCGCGAACATAAGCCAAATAGGCCAAACACCCCTTCTCGACCATACGCCGAGCCTTCACATAAGAAATAACACTACGGGTAGAATGATCAGGAGTCCCTCTCCACTCTAAACGAGGCAAACCCGGTAAGGCTAAGGTCACAGTCTTGGCATGACAGTCCAAGATAGCGTGGTAAGGTGATAACCAGTCCATCCCCAATATAACATCGAAATCAACCATGTCTAGAAGCAACAAATCTACACGAGTCTCCAGACCCCCAATCACCACAATACAAGAACGATGGACTCGATCTACCACAATAGAATCACCCACTGGTGCAGACACATAAACAGGAGCACTCAAAGGATCACTAGGCATGACCAGATACGGTGCAAAATAAGATGACACATACGAGTACGTAGACCCTGGATCAAATAACACTAAAGCATCTCTATCACAAACCAGAATAGTACCTGTGATAATTGCATCAGAAACCTCAGCCTCAGGCCTAGTTGGAAAGGCATAACATCGGGGCTGGGCCCCACCACTCTTGTCTACCTCTCTGGGACGGCCTACAGTTGGCTGGCCTCCACCTCTAGAGGTTTGAGCTCCACCTCTACCACCTCTACCTCCACCTCTAGCACCTCTACCCCCACCTCTAGCTAGCTGGGCGGGCTGTGGAACACCTGGTGCCTGAACCATAGCACGGGAACCCTGCTTCTGCAACTGAGTACCCACCAACCTCGGACAAGCCCTCCTGATATGACCATACTCACCACACTCATAGCATCCACCTGAATGCTACGGCTGAGGAAACTGAGACTGACCCTGGCGACCTGAATGACCACCCCGAAAACTCTAGAGCGGCAGTGCACTATAGGAGCTGGTGGTGCACTATAGGGCTGCTGATCAGAATACTGCGTGTGAGAACCACAGCCACCGGAAGCACCGTGAGAAACCTGGAGTGTTGACTGGAAGGGCCTAGGAGGATGACCTCTATCATACGAATCCCTGCTTCCAGACGAGGCACCACCGAATCTGCCTGACTGACGGGGTCTCTTGTCTGCCCTGTAACCACCCCCCTGTGATAATACCATCTCAACTCTCTGGGCCACATTGGCCGCCTCCTGGAAGGATATCTTACTCCCAGCCTCTCTGGCCATTTGAAGATGAATCGGCCAAATGAGTCCATCAATGAACCGTCTCACTCTCTCCCTCTCAGTAGGAGGTATAATAAGAGCATGACGATCTAAATCAATAAATTTGGTCTCGTACTGGGTGACAGTCATGGATCCCTGATGGAGGCGCTCGAACTGCCTCCGATAGGCCTCTCGATGTGTGATAGGGAGAAACTTCTCCAGAAATAGTTGCGTGAACTGCTCCCAGGTCAAGGCTGGCGATCCTGCTGGTCTAGCTAAGCAATAATCCCTCCACCAAGTCTTGGTGGATCCACACAAGCGAAATGTGGTAAAATCAACCCCGTTGGTCTCAACTATCCCCATGTTCCGAAGAACCTCGTGACAGCTGTCCAGATAATCCTGGGGATCCTCAGTAGATGCACCACTAAAAGTGGCAGTGAAGAGCTTGGTGACCCCGTCCAATCTCCACAAAGCATCGGCAGACATAGCTGCGCCATCACCGGTCTGAGCTACCACACGCGGCTGAACTACTCCAACTGGCTGAGCCGCTGGAGTCTGAAACTGGGGAGCTACCTGCTCCGGAGTGCGAGTAGCAGGAATTTGGGCTCCTCCTCCAGCTTGAGAGACGGCTGGTGCTACAGGAAGTAAACCTACCCTAGTGACACTCTCCATAAGGCCCACTAGACAGACCAGGGCATCCAGAAGAACTGGGGTGGCAATAAACCCCTCTAGGACCTGAGCCGGGCCCACCGGAACTGCTGGAGCCGGAACCTCGTCGTCAAAGTCAACCTGAGGCTCCGCTACGGGGG
>NW_017681654.1:10091-11008 GCF_001879085.1 Nicotiana attenuata
CCCTTAGAGGTCTGTGGGTGAAATCAGTTGCATGTGGACCGTGGCATACATCTGCAGTAGTGGAAATCTCTGTTCATTACCTTAAATTCAATAATCCAGGCGGGAAGCTTTTTACATGGGGTGATGGGGATAAAGGAAGACTTGGTCACTCTGAAGATAAGAGAAAGCTTTTACCAACATGTGTAGCTAAACTTGTGGATCATGATTTCATTCAAGTTGCCTGTGCAAACACCTTAACCATTGGGTTGTCTACTGAAGGAAAGGTTTACACAATGGGAAGTTCGGTGCACGGGCAGCTGGGTAATCCAAAAGCCAAAGAAAAATCAGTAGTGATGGTGCATTACGTGAATTATTGCCAAAACAGCTTGGTACTAAAGGTCGCTGCTTAATAGGTTTACTCGCACCTCGACAGTTGCTTCTAAGGTTTGATCGTCATGATGATTTTGTATTGGCCTTAGCTCGTTTAGTAAATTATTTATTGTATAATGGAATTTCGCATCAATATCGAGTATTCCCATGGACGATTGGTTTTGATCCGAAGGAGGAGAAAACGAAGGCAGTGGTTTAGATATCTTTGCCAAATCTGTCACCAGATTTGTTTGCGATGAATTCATTGTTATCAATTGCTTCGGCGGCTGGAAAACCTATTGCCATTGATAAAGCAACACAAACAAAGTCCATGCCTAGCACTGCTAGGGTGAAGGTGATTTTAGACTTGCTTGACAAACATCCTAATCGTGTAAGGTTGCAAAGTTTGGATAAAATTTCTGGAAAAGTGCTGGAGGTTTTTCAAGAAATTATTTATGATAATTTACCACTGTATTGTAATTGTTGTAAGCATCAAGGCCATGATGAAACTATGTGCCGAAGACTTCTGAAAACAAATCTTGATGAGTGATGCCCACGATTAGAGAAAG
>NW_017681655.1:0-1076 GCF_001879085.1 Nicotiana attenuata
TACGGAACGTAAACCTTCCTACCGTACAACGGGTTATCCCAAATTTTCCCCTACCAGTACCCTTCCCCAAGCCCACTCCAGTCAGCCTCCCAATCACTCAGTCCTCACAGTCACTCAGTCCTCCCAATCACTCAGCACTCGCTCTCGGCATTTCGCGCTCGGTGCTCGCACGCAGTAGGTACATGCGCTCACTGTGGATGTGCAAACTCCGGAGGGTCAATTCCATCCAAGGCGTTATAATCAGCCAATAATGGCATGAATCAATAATACCAGCTGCGGCATGCAGCACGATCCCATCATAAATCAATAACACATGTTGTGGCGTGTATCATGAATCAATAATACCTGCCGCGGCATGCAACCGGATCCCATCAATATCATCACAATCAGGCCCTCGGTCGCACCCAGTCATCAACCTCTTTAGTCTCTCGGGCTCACAATGTCATGAAAAATCAGCCCAAAGTTATGATGTGATGTATCAATAAATGGTAACAAAGACTGTGATATGATATGCAAATGACTGCGTATGACTGAGTATGTAATTGCAATGTAAGCAAATAACTCAACAATAGAAATGGCCTGTGGGTCCCAACCAGATAAGCATATAGCCTAGACATGGTTTCTAACATGGATCACAGCTCAATTACTGTCACGACCCAAACTCCGATCGTGATGGCGCCCAACACACTGCTAGGCAAGCCCGACCATTTACACAACCTTAACCAAATAACCTAGATAGATAAATAAATATTCACAAAAAAAATAACAATTTAAGTGCGGAATCTCTGAAATAATTTCTAACATCCGGAAAACCCCAAAATAAAATACTAAATAGCCCACAGATCTAGTGTCACAAGTCTGAGCCTCTAATGCATGAGTATTAACCTACTACATAATGTTTCTCTAGGAATGTGGAAAACAGATAAATAAAATAGAAGGAAGATCAGGACTGCGAACGCCAATTTGCAGCTACCTTGAATCTCCCGAATGTGATGCTAGGCAGAGATAGATCTCACTCAGCCTCAGTGGGTACACCTGAATCTGCACACAAGGTGCAGGGAGTATTGTGAGTACTT
>NW_017681655.1:4386-7331 GCF_001879085.1 Nicotiana attenuata
CCCCGTACATAATCAAAAGTCTCGTATGATGCCACAAGGTGCTGATAGGCTTCCGATTAAATTGACGGTACAAAAAGGAAGACGAACTTTGGAAGGAACTGCCTAGCTCACGCACTAATACATGCTCTCCTTAGAAAATAGGAAGTAAGGCATACAAAAATAGCATATAGGAAACTATGCTCAATGACACATTGTTGCGACGCGCAACCCGATCCAAATAACACACTCACCTAACGGAGGTGTACATCGAGCTAAATTGCTCATTAATATAAAATACCGAATTTCGGTCACAAGCACGCTAAGTGCATAATACCGTCCCTGAGGGGACATATGGCGCTATACGCTACCAAACTCAAGCTCAACTGAGGAGCGATATACAATCTGAACATCGAGAGCCATTTACTCATAAACATCATTTCTACGTGGATCCTCAACGCATAAGCATTTTCTAAAACCGTCTCACAACTTACACGGCGCAGTGTATCACTGCATAAAACATCTGACAACGAAATAACACTCTGACTCCTCCATAAGGAGCGCATCACTGAAATGAATCCATTTGGCCTGACATAGAGCCCATATTCACATTTGAATCCATCCATCGACCTCAAGCCGATTCTGATCTCACTGAACTAGGTTAATTACCTTTCAAAGGTCCCTAACAACTCATCTTCCGCTCGTAACACATAGGAACATCCATCACAGTCGGAGGAATCATCCGTAGTCCACAACTCAATAGACTGAGTGCCCTCCGGGCATATATTCTCAATTCAATGATATTATCACAACCTTCATACTTGGTTCAAGTCTTCAATCAATCAAGTGACTAACTGCCATCCTTACACAATCTTCCTGTGGGACACCCTCCCACAACCTACCATTACAGATAACTAGGTCGTACCTCCAAACCATCGGCCGCACTAACGCTGAAAAGCGATCAAGAATTATCAACCAGGATGTAAAGCCTTTTCATGAAACACCGTTCTCAGGTGATGTTGAAGACAATACCGACTCACCTTAAACGTCGAAACTACTTCCCTGCTCATCCGAGCTCGTGACATCCTCGTCCATACCGAGCTGTTACCTCTATCTTCACTTCAAATTCCATACCACTCATTGCACCCAACATGCCAACCTATGATAGGACACGCTTTTCATCAAAGCTTTGGAACCACTATTAGATTATCACTTCATCATATAAAATTTTCCACTTGACTCACTTCAAGAGAACCATAGCAACACACAGGTGAATCCTCATAACCGTAGAATTAGCTAATCAATAGCAAACTCCCCAACTTGGATCGAAGCCATAGATCAAAACACTCCCAACAACTCATAACGCACATACTCCATTGCTGCCTTAATACCATAGTGAGATTAAACTCAATCCTTCATAAGCTTGTGGAAACACAAATCATCTAGAGATTTTTAACTCTTCTGCAAATCTCGCATTCACTCACACAATAGTTAAGCCCACTCACTAGGCGATCCAATTTAGATGTCAACACATTTTCTTCACTTGTAAATGAGATCTTCTAATAGATAACATAAGGATCACACCACTTTAGAACACTCTGCAGGAGACGACCCACCTGCCTTGCCTCCAACTACCATTTTTGTATACTTTCCACCGTCCTAAACTGTACTCAGTCGCTTAGTCTTCCTGAGTCTGAACTCATACCGCAACATAAAGTTTTTACTTCACTCTCGACTGGAAACATGAAAAGATTCTTCACGCGCCCATAACTCGGAGCTATACCTCGAATCACGATGGAAATTCAAACACCTAATAGTTCTTCTATCATCCAGTAGACCTTCCTCATCGCTTCCAGGTCGCGTAGATACATCTCGCAGTACTAACATACTCATCATATAGCTATCCAGCCGTTACTTCCACTAATAGGCACAATATCGAACATATAGGTTCAAACACTTGTTCACACAGTCAGCACCTCGGTGCTCAAGCCATAGGCAAGGATCCGGCCTCAAGTCCTCCAGACTGGCGCAAATCAACTCACAGAGATCCCATCCCGCCCCTCGATTGGGGAATCACAAGCCATCAAGGCACATCTGATACTGAGCGCTCATGCGCGCGTACGAACACGTAGAAGGAATTTCAAGAGTTTCTTTTCAAGCTGAATCAAGGACGCACGATAAGAAGTCAAGAATGTGAAGTTTTCCTAAAGGTTCTGCAGCCTCCCGAGGATAAGTACAGACGTCTCCGTACCAATCCACGAGACTCTACTAAACCGGCTCATGACTCGCGAGACCAAGTAACCTAGGCTCTGATACCACACCTTGTCACGACCCAAACCCCGGTCGTGATGGCGCCCAACACACTGCTAGGCAAGCCCGACCATTTACACAACCTTAACCAAATAACCTAGATGGATAAATAAATATTCACAAAAAAAATAACAATTTAAGTGCGGAATCTCTGAAATAATTTCTAACATCCGAAAAACCCCAAAATAAAATACTAAATAGCCCACAGATCTGGTGTCACAAGTCTGAGCCTCTAATGCATGAGTATTAACCTACTACATAATGTTTCTCTAGAAATGTGGAAAACAGATAAATAAAATAGAAGGAAGATCAGGACTGCGAACGCCAATTTGCAGCTACCTTGAATCTCCCGAATGTGATGCTAGGCAGAGATAGATCTCACTCAGCCTCAGTGGGTACACCTGAATCTGCACACAAGGTGCAGGGAGTATTGTGAGTACTTCCAACTCAGAAAGTAATAAATATAAATAAAGTCTGAGGATAAGAAATCCTAAATAAACACAAAGCAAAGCTATAAATACAACAACGTGAACCAATAGCATAATACAGTAAACAGTAAAAACAATTATAATAAAGTCACACCAGAATAAGAATAAATGACAATTAAATATGCAATGCAACACATAAACCGGTACCTCCAGTACCCCGCTGTGGCCGTG
>NW_017681655.1:9718-11008 GCF_001879085.1 Nicotiana attenuata
CAACCGGAATTCGCCAAAATACTAACTTCGCCAATTCAAGCCTAATTCTACACCGAACCTCCAAAATCAATTCCGATCGCATTCCTAAGTCACAAATCATCCCCCGAAGCTAACCGAATCACCGAAAATCACATCCGAGCCTTCTAACTCATAAGTCAACATCCGGTTGACTTTTCCAAACCAAACCTTCCTTAAAGAGACTAACTGTCTCATTTCCTTCTAGAACCAATCCAAATCAACTCTAACACATCAATTACTTATAATGAATCATAAAGAATTAGAAAATGGGGGAAACGGGCTGTAACACACGTGACGACGGGTCGGGTCGTCACAATTACTCTATCACGTAGAGATTTCATGAATACAGATAAGATAAGGTAACTACATAGTACCACAAAAATAACCGAGTCACAAATCGCACCATGCAGGCGGCCCACACACCCATCACCTAGCATGTGCGTTACCTCAACACCAAACACATATCATGTATATTTCAGGGGTTCACACCCTTCTCACCAATTTTAGAAGTATTACTTACCTTGAATAAGCCAAATCCAAATACCGAGCAAGCCAAGCGATGTTTGATGATAGGCTATAATTGCATATTTTAGTCGCTTATTACACTCGAATTTACTGCACATTAATTAGTTTGCGCTTTAATCGCTAGTGTTTTGCACTAATTGTGTATTTTTATGCCTTGTAGGTGTGATTTCGAGCTATATAGATGTTATGGACTGAATTTAAGTGATTTGAAGCTTTGAAGTCTGAGTAAAAGCTCAAGGAATTAAGCCGGGATCGTGTTCGGAGGTCAAATTTGATAATTAAGTACGAGTGAAGACTTGAGGAGGCATATTGCGCACTGTCTAGTAAAATAGACATAACCTTTTGCTCAGAACTTCATTTGGGCTCCACAATATATGGCTGGAAAGCTAACTCAAAGGGCTACAACTTTCATGTTTTACGTTTTTCCAAATTCCAAACGGAACAGGGTGAAAAACCGCGGTTTTGCCGCGACCGCGGCAGAACCGCGGTAGAAGATGGTCGCGGACAACTGAAGAATCAGAGGGCATGTTTGGCCGCGGTTCCACCGCGACCGCGGCAAAACTGCGGCAGGAAGCGAAAATTTCAGGGACTAAAGTGCAAAACATGGGATTTTAAGTCCAAAACCCTATATTAAACAAAGGAGGCCGGCCAAGAACAAGGAGGGGACATATTTTGGACACAAATTAGACCTAAGGAGGCGGAGAGACACTACTTTAGGGTTAGACAACACCCTTGGAGGCAAAAACA
>NW_017681656.1:0-694 GCF_001879085.1 Nicotiana attenuata
AAGCTCCTCGGTTTTTGGCCGGGATTTGGAAAGAAAAAGCTCCTCGGTTTTTTGGCCGGGATTTGGAAAGAAAAGGCTCCTCTGTTTTTGGCCGGGATATTTAAGGAATGGGATCCTATGCTACCATGATTTTTTTTCTTTTGGGATTTTCATTTTTATTCCTTTTCTTCTTTCTTTTTCTTTTGTTTTCCTCTTTTTATGTTTTTCCTTTTTATTTAGCGTAAACACACGAAAGAACTTGGGGGGGGGGGGAAACGTTCCTTTTGGTCGTTTCCTGCTGCAAAGCTGTTTCAGTGCTTGCGCATTTCATTTCTTTTGGGTTGCACCTGCTTCTTGCACGGTTGCTCTGAATAAGACCTGTTTCCAACAAAGAACAATTATTAGTTGAAACGGTGGTTGGTTTGTGGCCTTGATCATCCCAATTGCTTGATCCCGGCCCCATTTCCGTTGAGAAGTTTGCTGCTTGTTGGCCTTGAGGGTGAATCTCTTTTCGAACCGACCGGGTTCAACTCTCAGGGTTTCATTATGACTCGCCCGTATGGGCTCTAGCCTTTTCCCTTTATTCTGTCCTTGCCTTTGATTTTCTTTCTTTTCCAATGTCTTTGCTTCGAAAGCATCAACCACTATGGTCAGTCGGGATCGGCCTGACGCACTCGCTGAGGCTGGGCATTTTCTCCGGCTTTTGCCAGGCGGA
>NW_017681656.1:3703-7111 GCF_001879085.1 Nicotiana attenuata
CCCATGGCGGACATCATATTCTGAAAATAGTCTGCTTCCTGGGCTTGAAGGAAAACAGTGACCATCTCTACCTCATCCATCGGAGGCTTCACTCTTGACGCTTGTTCGCGCCACTTAATTGCATATTCACGGAAACTTTTTGAAGGCTTTTTCTTAAGATTTGCCAAAGAGTTCCTGTCTGGCGCGATGTCTATGTTGTACTGAAATTGTCGAACAAAGTCTCGGGCTAGATCATCCCAAATATGCCAACGCGAGACATCTTGGTCCATATACCATTCTGAAGCGATGCCAATCAAGCTTTCTCCAAAATATGCCATCAACAACTCTTCTTTGCCACCGGCTCCCCGTAACTGATTGCAATACTTCTTCAGGTGAGCAATGGGGTCACCGTGTCCGTCATACTTCTCAAATTTTGGTGTTCTGAACCCTGACGGCAAGTGTACATGCGGGAACATGCATAGGTCTGTATAGGAGACACTCTTTTGCCCACTCAAGCCTTGCATATTTTTCAAGCTCTACTCGAGGCTTCTCATTCTCTTTGGCATCTCAGCCTGCTCTGGGGCTTTTGGGGTTTTTGTCTTGCCCTGGTGTAAGCTCGTATGGTGGTGGCTGAGAGTAATTATATGTGGGATATTGAGGAGGATCCACTGGAAAGATAGGGTTTTGGAAGGTGAAAGTTGAGGGATCAAAGGCAGGCCTTGGCAGTGAAGGTTGTGTTGTAGCAGGGCATGGTGGAGCAGTGAAGATGTTAGGAGCTGCTCCTGCTGGGAACACCTGGGGGCGGACCTCAGAAGGTGTTCCGATGAAGTGAGCGGTCATGGTAGGCTGTCCCAAAGGAGTATGAGGGTGGCTGATAGGGACTGTAATAGCACTCCAGATCTAGGGAATAACTCTGGGAATCCGGGAATGGTGCTTGGAGGTTCCTTTCCGTTGTTCCAAGCATCCCACATTTCCATCAATCGCAGGCGCAAGATCCGATTTTCTTCAGCTGTAAAAGATTCAGAGGCCGGGACCCCCGAGATGGGGCTGTCTTCGGGTATGGGGATTGCAGGCAGAGTCATTTCAGACGACATCTCTATATTTTCTTTGGATCTGGTGAAATAGCAATGTGAGGCCAGCTTACCACAAACCAACCACTGTTTCTAAAAAGCTCAGCTGGAAATTAGAATGTAATAACGGTTAGTTTTGAAACAAATAACAGATAGGTAACTGCACATTGGAGTGTGATGCACCTGTACAGTTAAATGAATATCTACATGTTTGCTTCGGTTGCATGCGTCATCCCGGCTTTTCTCTTGTTTCTTTTCTTTCTCTCTTTGTTTGTCTCTCATTTTTCTTTTTCCTTTTCTGCTTTTCCCTTTTCTTTGCCATGGTTTTTTCTCTCGATTCCTTATTTTCTCTTTCTGCGTTGCTTTCTCTCTTGTTTTTCTCTTCTTTCCTTCCTTCGTACTTTCCCCTTTTTTTCTTTTTCTTTTTATTTTCTTAGGGTTACGGTCGAATCCTATGGAGATTGCCTACGTATCATGACCCCGCATGAATCAGACCAAGCGTAGTTCTTGCAAATAAATGCAAACATAAATGCAAGAAATAAAGAAGCAATTTTTTGGGAATTTTCAAATTTTCATTAATAACAATTGTGATTACAAAGCTACTAGACTATTTGTTTTTCTTTTCGCGGAAAAGGAAATTACAAAAACCAGACTCAAAAGCAAAACTACAGACTCGATTATCTAAGAATACATCAAAGCTTCAAATCCTGGGGCCCGCGGGGCATCACTCGTCATCGCCACGGGCCTGCGTGCAAGACCCTTTTGCAACTGACCCAGCTCATTCATGACCTGGCGAACAAATATCATCACGGAGGCAAAGAACGTGGTACGACCCATCCGCTCACCGGCCTGACACTTCATGACAATATAGTTGGTAATGTTTCTGATTCTTTCCCTGATTTGGCCCTTTTCTTGGAGTAGCCGACTTATCTGTTGGGTGCGAGCCTCTAGCACCTGAGAATCCTGAAAGTGAAGGTCTTGTAACAATTTTATTTCCTTTTCCATCTCAGCGATTAACCCATAGTATTGTTCCCTCTCGGCCTGAAATTCTTTGTCCCGCCGAGCTGCCTTTTCTTCAAGAGTATTCATTTTTCTTTTCATGTTAGCAATGGTTCCCTCATAGTTTCTCTTCATTTGTTGTATGAACTGGGCTCTTTCCTCAGTCTTCTTTGCCCATTGTGCCCGAAGTCTTGCCATGTTTCCCTCAGATTTTCCCAATTCTTCCTGACAGTCCAGGACTTGCTTCTTTAACCCTTTTATCAATCTCTCGTCGGATAGACTTCTTTCTCGATTCCTGACATCTATTTTCATTTGCTGGATTTGGGCCTTGAGAGCTTCATTCTCCTGGGCCAACTTCTTTTTATCACCTTCATCAGCTGCGGCTTGCAGGCTGTTTTCAAACCGAAGCTCCTGAACCTGTTTTTCCAATGCTCCTATTCGGGCCCTGTACTCCTTTTCCTTGGCCAACCAATCCCATTGCACCTGGGCTTCGTTAGTAAATTATTGTACATGTGGCCTTTTGGCAGGTCTCTCAAGAATTTGAAATCTTTTACCAAACCAGACCAAGTATTTGGGATCTACCTCACCTCTGGCTCGGTCATGTACTATAGTCTTAGGCTCAAGGTACCTGCACTCATTCCATATCTTTCGGATTCTGCCTTCAGGGAATGCAGCTTTCGGGCCTAACTCGATGACTTGCCCACTCAGGTCTTCATCATTGTGCACCGTCTGGAATCTTCCAAATTGTCGCAAAACTCGGTAAGGAGCATAGGGCTGAATGCTTCGAATACCCATCAAAAGAATATAAGAGACCTCTGCTGATCTGTATACAGCTTCAGTAGCAGGAAGCCATCCATAAGCCCATTCAACTTTATCTGCGGTGAGGGATCTTAAACATGACGACCAGGCCTCAGTACCCTCAGGGAACTCAATACCTGTCACCCGGGTCTCGAATTCTGCAATACAACTCAACCCGGTTAAACCGTAGTTCATATAGCCTGTGCGGTGACAGAGGTGTTCCTGTATCCACAATTGCAAGAGCAAATTGCAACCTTGAAAGAATTTCTCCCCTTCCCGACATTTGGTCAGAGCTCGGTACATTTCTGCTACAATCAGAGGAACCACTGTGCTAGTAGGTTTTTTCATGGCAACATCTAGCATCCCTACTAGGCCAAGGTCTATGTGACCATCTTTTCTTGGACAGATTACCATTCCCAAAAAGGCTACCATGAAGGCTAATACCCGTCGGGCTTCCCATTTGTCTTTATTTCCAGCATGTGTTAATCCTGTGTTGGGTTCCTCGAAACCTTTGGGGTTACCATACCGGTGATATAAGAAATGCAATGTACAACACCCTTCC
>NW_017681656.1:10072-11007 GCF_001879085.1 Nicotiana attenuata
TTCTAATACTTTTAATAAGACTAAACTAATACTATTGAGCCACTATCATATTCTAAGCTTAAGTTTCAAATATGATAATAAAACTAAAACTAATTAAGTCCAACATTATTCAACGGGATAGCCATATAGTTCTATGAAAATCCAGCAGTCCATATAGTCCTATCAATACAAATGAAGCAATTGTCCGAATAACACTATTAAGCTAAGTATCTAAGCTAAATAACAATAGCAGGAAATCCATGTGAATACCAGCAATTCTTCATCATTTAACTTCAAAATGTGATCATACATGTTGATCTAATCTTCAACATCACTTGAGTCTAAGAATGTACCTAGACATTGGAATAGAAGTGAAGAAATGGAAGGTCAGCTAAGCAGCACTAGACAGCAGCAATAACTTCAGCAGAAAACAGCAATTTCAAGTCCAAAAACCCAGGAAAATCAGGACTAAATACAATAGACTTCCAGACTAAGCTTCAATCAACCAAAACTCAGCTGAATTTTGAAAACCTAGCTTGATGAACCAATGCAATTTCCTAGAAACAGATCTGGACCCTTTATTTGAATTTTCAGTAATCGTTTTTGCAGTAGTTTGAAACTTGGATTTGAATTTTGATTATCCTAAGCTCTAGAATTTGAATTTTTTTTTTTGAAATTTTCAGAGTTTGGATCTCTCTAGACTGCTGAAGCTGGTTTTCTTGAATTTCAAATTTCAGAGTTTTCTAGCTTCTCCCAAACTTTATGACCTCAAAAACTTCTAAACTTCTAAAACTTGTGAAACAAGGCAAGGGGTATGCCCTTTTATAGGCAAAGTCTAAGGCAAAGATCAGATTTTCCTTTTGCACCCTAAGCCCCTCTTTTATTTTCAGTTTTTAACTACTTAGTCCTTTACTTATTGGCTTATTGCCCAACTTATACTATTAACTTCCTGAAAT
>NW_017681657.1:0-808 GCF_001879085.1 Nicotiana attenuata
CCCCGTCACTTATGATAGCCCTTGGAGTACCAAATCTTGTAAAGATGTTCTTCTTCAAAAATGCCAACCACAATTCTCGCTTCATTGTTGGGCATAGCCTCAACCCATTTGGACACATAATCAACCGCGTCCAAGATGTAGGTGTTTCCACAAGAGCTCACACCGGAGATATTTTATAATAGAGCTTCAAATGGTGGATGTGATTTATACCTATGTAGGAGGGAGGTTATGAAAGAGAGATAGATGAGTATGAGGTGATATTTTAAAATAAGTAAGGTAAAGGTGAACAACATACGAAATACTCACTTCAGGTAAAGGACTAGAAGCACTGGGATTCAGTATCCAGGAATGATAACAGCATCATCAGTGGCATACTTTTCGGCCTATGGTTTCTAAGTACCGAAAAGTCTAATTAGAGAGTAAGAGAAGAGTTAGAGACGATGCAATGTCTCGATTGATATTCCACAAAAGCATAAGGAAATCGATCGCAAGCTAAAGTATGATAGAATGACAAGGTTTTAGAAAAACAAGAGTAAGGATACGAAGAAGGTAAGTGAAAAGGTGACAAAATGGATAAGTCCTTGGGATTAAGCCTGCGAAAACAAAGGAGTTGATGGTTCCTCTAAGTTATAGAAAGCTCAATATAGCCTGAATGAACTCAAAGGAGTCTAAGACTAGTAGCATTTAGAAGAGATGGGATGCTACCTTGGTAGCAGAATGAAGGTGTAATTGTGATAAATAAAGGATGACGTTTGGGCCTTCACTTGAGTAATGATTTGAAGAAGAAAAAAAGCGGGGGGGGGGGGGG
>NW_017681657.1:1744-5735 GCF_001879085.1 Nicotiana attenuata
GAGAGGGTTCACCCCTCCCTTTGGATATATCATCTCGTCCCCTTGATCTAACCATTGTCTGCAACAAAAAGCAATAACAATCAGTTATAGTTAAAGTTCAGAGTATCAGATAGTTGCAGATAAAATAGTATGCAGGATGGGGGAAGTGCGGCCCACACATTTTTGAGTTCAATCGCAGATGGGTTTGTGCGGACCGCACAATTTTGAAGTGGCTGCAGTGGTCATTCTGCGGTCCACATAATCTCATGTGCGATCGCACACTAGAAATGCGGACCGCACAATTTTGAGTGTTTCCCAAACTACAAGCTTATAACATATTAACTCTCTAAAGTCAGAGAATCTGCGGCGGCACACACTTTTCTGCATCCGCGGTTCAATTTCTGTGGACCGCACAATTTTGAGTGTGGTCCGCACAATCAATGCACGAAAATTGGCCTAGCCTAATGATCTATGGACCGCAGAATTTCTTGTGCGGCCGCCCAATTCAAAAACACACGGCAGTTAACTTAGGGCTTTTTCATTAAAGCACAAATTTTACATGGTATTGACAATATTGTCATGATAGACAGTTTACCCATTCCCCAATTAGCAAATAGGAAGTTACCCACACAATTTTAACTACACATGATGATGAATTTGACATTAGGCCTCAAAATAACCAAACTAACTATGAACAAAAATTAAGACAATTAAAAATCTAAAGATGGATTGAGCATACCAGTAATGTAGTGATACAAAAAAGAATCAAAGAGGATGAAATGAGTATGAGATGTTTGAAACATTTGAGTGCACTGTGCTTGCCTTAGTGTCAAATGTTCAGTGAGTGTAAAGTTTGAACAGTTGTGAGGAGGAACTATTTATAGGTGGCCGGTTAGGGAAAGGATTCATGAGTTGAGTGCAATCACACAATTTTGTGTGCGGGCCTGTTACCACTTTTACCCATTGTCGATCTGCGGTCCGCACATTAGCGGGTGAGGCTGCAGAATTTGGTGTAACATCCCGCATATTCGTACGTTACACCATACTTGGTGAGTAAGGTATTGTTACACCCCATATTTTCATACGTGGAAGTACGACATAAATGAATTGATGGAAGCTCGGAAAATGAGATGTTACATCCCGCATATTCGTACGTTAAAGTTTCGTTGTAAGTTAATCGACGTAAGTTTAGGAATGAGATTATTTGGAGATTATAAATATTATGCTATTTCAAGCAAGTGATAAGTAAATTCGTGAAGATGAGAGGGTAAGTACATCGATGAGAATGAATTTCGTCGAAGTTTGGCATTTCGAGATAAAATACGGTACGGATTATAAATACCCGGTATTTATGGACTAGTACCATGCAAGGTACCATATGACCACGGTAGTATAATGTATAAAGTGTATTAAAAATAAGTAGAATATTAAGTAATTTGAGACAATTTTTAATTATGCGGATAATATGTTAATTACTGGGTAGCGGGATATTACCTAGTTAATTAATTAATTATTTGTTGGATAAGATTAAACAACCATGTGGAAGCAAGCCACATACCTGTACATATGACTCTTAGTCATTATAGGGTATGTGGCAAACTAATGTATTAACTACAAGCACTACCTGATCCTACGTGTAAAAAGACATAAAAGTTGGCAAACGTAGTTAAATGTTAAAACACTACAAAATGTGTTAAATGTATTAAAGGTAAGACACTATAAAACATTTCATTTCTAAGGCGTTACAGAAGGAGGAAAACGTTATGTACTCTTAAAATCTCTTTCAAACTTCATTCTCAAAGACATTGAGATCAGATCCTACAAGTTTCAACTGTTCCAACAAGATTTAGCAACGTAAAATTTTGCGGTTCTAAGGAAGTACGGTGTACTTCAAGAACAACATACGGATTTTCCCCTACTCCAGGTATATTAACGAGTATATTAAGGCTAAACTCTTCCTTCATTTTGGGCCATGACCCCGTAATTACATGAGTTTGATAACGATACATCATGCTATCCATTTAATGTTGTACAAGACATATAAGACAATGTTCACTTTAGTTTGTCATGACATCCCTACAACTTCTTGGCTCTTTAGAAGAGGGCATGACGAATGTCTAATCCAACTTTATTGACTAGTTCTGGGTTATGAATGATTAATTGCCTCTTTGCATCACCTTATGAGACCAATAAATCCATTAACTTGGCTTCTGAGGTTAAGGGAAGGTTCAGTACTAGCAGCGGCTTAGGGTAAAGGGAAGCTTCTTCAGATGCCACTAACATAATTAGAGAGGTTATTATACATATTATCTAATCAATCAGATCTTTAAACTAATTAAAATATTACTTGTAGTTCTTACGGGTTAGGTAGTTGGTGAGTAATTAATTCAATGAAACTATAGGAGATAATAATGTGTTGTAAGCGTCAGCATTAATAATAAGTAAAGTAGAGGCATAGAGAAAAATTAATATCCCGGAATTTACGTATATTTTCCTAGTCTTGTAAATTACAATATTTCCCTTATCGAGACTACATACTCGATTGAGTATTTCCTTCTTCCAGTCAAGAGAGCAGAGAGTCTATATATACAGTATTACATTATTTCATTACCATCGAGCTATAATCGATGGGCAGGCCCCTATTGGGAAACCTCTGATCGGATGGTAAGTTACATATTGAGCCTACTGTGGCCGTGCGCCTATGAGCGAGCCCAGTTGGTAAAGATACAGAGCCTAGTATGGCCGAGCGCCTATGAGCGAGCCTACTACGGCAGAGCAGTTATATATATGTACCGAGCCTTATAGGGACGGACAGCTATTTTACTTACTATGTTGAGAGAGTTGAGTCAGTATCAACAGGTAAGCATATCTTCAGATTATCTTTGACTTTCAGCTACTTGCAGTTATTACATTATCAGTTCAGTTTCAGCTTTAAGTATATTGCCTTACATACTCGATACATTATTTTTGTACTGACGACCCTTTTCTGGGGGCGCTACATTTCATGCGTGCAGGTCAGATAGACAGACGGGTAGACCTCGTCATTAAGTGTTGCCCGAGTTGAGCCTGATCGGTAAGCTCCATGCCTTTCGGAGTCACCGGGTCTAGAGCTTTATGTATATCTTGTGTACATATGTATATATGTTATGAGTAGGTCAGGAGCTGTTCAGATCACAGTATATCCATCCGTAGAGGCTTGTAGACATATCATGTCAACTAGTGTAATATGTTGTAGGCCTTCTATGTATATTTGGTTGGTTTGTCAGGTGCAATAATTATGACGGCCTTGTCGGTCAAGCTTTATATTGGTATTTAGTCAGCATTCGCTGTTGTCTTGCAATGTGGCCCATGGCCAAAGTATGACATCATATATTCAGAGTCCCTTAGTTGCAACTTGGTACGCAAGGATAGGTGAGGCACTAGGTGCCGGTCTCACCCCAGGTTCGGGATGTGATAGGTATCGAGAGGTTTGTTGCAAAAATGCAAATCCCCGTCACTTATGATAGCCCTTGGAGTACCAAATCTTGTAAAGATGTTCTTCTTCAAAAATGCCAACCACAATTCTCGCTTCTTTGTTGGGCATAGCAACAGCCTCAACCCATTTGGACACATAATCAACCGCGTCCAAGATGTAGGTATTTCCACAAGAGCTCACACCGGAGATATTTTAAAATAAAGCTTCAAATGGTGGATGTGATTTATACCTATGTGGGAGGGAGGTTATGAAGGAGAGATAGATGAGTGTGAGGTGATATTTTAAAATAAGTAAGGTAAAGGTGAACAACATACGAAATACTCAAGGATAGGTGAGGCACTAGGTGCCGGTCTCACCCCAGGTTCGGGGTGTGATAGGTATCGAGAGGTTTGTTGCAAAAATGCGAATCCCCGTCACTTATGATAGCCCTTGGAGTACCAAATCTTGTAAAGATGTTCTTCTTCAAAAATGCCAACCACAATTCTCGCTTCTTTGTTGGGCATAGCAACAGCCTCAACCCATTTGGACACATAATCA
>NW_017681657.1:10307-11006 GCF_001879085.1 Nicotiana attenuata
TATATATATATATATATATATATATATATATATATATATATATATATATATATATATATATATACCAAGCCTTATAGGGTCGGACAGCTATTTTACTTACTATGTTGAGAGAGTTGAGTCAGTATCAACAGGTAAGCATATCTTCAGATTATCTTTGACTTTCAGCTACTTGCAGTTATTAAATTATCAGTTCATTTTAGCTTTCAGTATATTGCCTTACATACTCGGTATATTATTTCATACTGACATCCCTTTTCTGGAGGTGCTACATTTCGTGCGTGCAGGTTCAGATAGATAGACGGGTAGACCTCCTCATTAAGTGTTGCCCGTGTTTAACCTGATTGGTAAGCTCCATGCCTTTCGGAGTTGTCGTGTCTAGAGCTTTATGTATATCTTGTGTGCATATGTATTTATGTTATAAGTAGGTCAGGGAGATGTTCAGATTACAGTATATCCACCAGTAGAGGCTTGTAGACATATCCTCTCAGCTAGTGTAATATGTTGTAGGCCTTCTATGTATATTTGGTTGGTTTGTCAGCTGCAATAATTATGACGGCCTTGTCGGTCAAGCTTTATATTGGTATTTAGTCAGCATTCGCTGTTGTCTTGCAATGTGGCCCATGGCCAAAGTATGACATCATATATTCAGAGTCCCTTAGTTGCAACTTTGGTACGCAAGGATAGGTGAGGCACTAGGGT
>NW_017681658.1:0-8823 GCF_001879085.1 Nicotiana attenuata
TACAAAACAACCCTACACACATCTACACAAACCAGTTAAGCCCCAAAAAGCAAACTCCTAACACTAAAAAGAAAATCAAAGAAAAACAAAAAGAAAGACACATGGGTTGCCTCCCAAGAAGCGCCTGATTTAACGTCGCGGCACGATGCAGGTTACCATCAAATCACTTTAGATGGATCATTGCCACCACGTGGCTGTCATCAATCTTGCCAAGATAATGTTTGACTCTGTGCCCATTAACTCTGAAGATCTCACCATTTTTGTTTTCAAGTCAAGTGCACCAAACGGAGTCACAAGCACCACTTCAAAGGGTCCACTCCATTTTGACTTAAGCTTTCCCGAAAACAGACGTAACCGAGAATTGAACAAGAGAACCAAATCACCCACTTTGAACTCCTTGCTACGAGCATACTTGTCATGAAGGTACTTCATCTTGTCCTTATACAAGGATGAACTGGAGTAGGCATGGAATCGGAATTCATCAAGCTCATTAAGCTGCTCCACACGAAGATTTGCTGCCATATCCAATTCAAGATTCAGCTTCCTCAAAGCCCACATGGCCTTGTGCTCTAACTCAACCGGAAGATGTCAAGCTTTCCCAAACACCATCCGGTATGGAGACATGCTAATCAGAGTCTTGTAAGCAGTCCTATAAGCCCATAGAGCATCATCCAATTTCTTTGACCAATCGGTCTATTTGCATTGACCGCCTTTGATAATATACTCTTGATTTCCCTGTTTGAAACTTCAACTTGGCCACTCGCCTGAGGATGATAAGGAGCAGAAACTTTGTGATTGACACCATACTTTGCAAGCAAAGTGTCAAAAGATCGATTACAAAAATGCGACGCCCCATCACTTATGATTGCTCGAGGAGTGCCAAACCTAGTAAAAATGCTCTTCTTGAGAAATGCAACAACACTTTGGGCCCCATTATTAGGGTAAAGCCATGGCTTCAACCCACTTTGAAACATAGTCAACTGCCACTAGAATGAAAGTATTGCCACACGAACTAACAAATGGGCGCATGAAATCTATGCCCCACACATCAAAAATATCAAATTCTAGAATGGTGTTAAGAGGCATCTCATCCTTCTTCAAAATACCGCCCGCTCTTTGACATTCGTCGCATCTCTTCACAAGTTCACTTATATCTTTTTACAAAGTTGGCCAGTAAAACCCACAACTAAGAACCTTCGAAGCTGTCCTCACCCTACCACGATGTCCACCATAGGGAGAGGAATGAGAAGCCTCTAAGATACTCCATTGCTCCTCCTCAGGGACACACCTTCGGATCACACCATCAGTGCAGATCTTGAACAAGTACGACTCATCCCAATAGAAATCCAAACTATCCCATTGAGCTTCTTCCTTTGGTTAGAAGAGAGCTCACATGAGATTATACCAGTCATAAGGAAATTAGCAACGTCCGCAAACCATTGCATACCATTCACCGACACAGAAAGGAGTTGCTCATCGGGAAATGAATCATTGATCTCTAGGCCATCACGAGGCCTCCCCTCCTCCTCCAAGCGCGACAAGTGTCCGCCACTTGGTTTTCACACCCTTTCCGGTCCACAATCTCCAAATAAAACTCTTGAAGTAACAAGACCCATCGCATCAGCCTAGCTTTGGAATCCTTCTTCATCATCAAGTATCGGAGTGCGGCATGATCGGTATGAACTATGACCTTGGCTCCCATGAGATACGGCTGAAATTTCTCCATTACGAACACAATAGCCAACAATTCTTTTTCAGTAACCGTGTAATTCACTTGAGCATCATTCATGGTCTTGCTCGCATAATACACCGGATGAAACATTTTATTCACTCTTTGACCCAAAATCGCCCCAACCGCAACATCACTCGCGTCACACATGAGCTCGAGAGGCAAGCTACAATTGGGTACGGAAATAATAGGGGTGGTGGTCAACTTGTACTTGAGGAGTTCAAAAGCTGTCATGCATTCCTCATTGAACATGAACTTTGCATCCTTTTCCAAAAGTTTGCACAAAGGATTCCCTACCTTCGAAAAGTCTTTGATAAATCTCCGGTAGAACCCCGCATGCCCAAGAAAACTTCTAACCCCCTTGACTGAAGTAGGGGGAGGGAGCCTTGAAATCACTTCTATTTTAGCTTTGTCCACCTCTATACCATGCTTTGAAATTTTATGGCCAAGGACTATGCCCTCCTCAACCATGAAGTGGCATTTTTCCCAATTGAGCACAAGATTGGTTTCTTCACACCGGGCCAACAACCTATCAAGATTCTTTAAACACTCATCAAACGAGTCACCCACAACACTGAAGTCGTCCATGAATATCTCCAAAATGTCTTCCACCATGTCGGTAAAAATGGCCATCATACACCCTTGGAATGTGGCCGGTGCATTACACAACCCGAATGGCATCCTAGAAAAGGCAAAGGTACCATATGGGCAAGTGAAGGTAGTCTTCTCCTGATCTTCCGGAGCAATCAAAATTTGGTTGTACCCAGAATATCCATCCAAGAAACAGTAGAAGGCACGCCCAGCAAGCTATCTAGCATTTGGTCAATAAAAGGCAGTGGAAAGTGATCTTTGCGGGTCACTTTGTTCAACTTGCGGTAATCCATGCATACCCTCCATCCGGTGACAGTCCTGGTAGGAATCAACTCATTCTGCTCATTGGTAACCACGGTCATACCACCCTTCTTGGGCACACATTGCATCGACGAAGTCCAAGAGCTATCGGAGATGGGGTACACAACCCCGGCATCCAACCACTTGATCACCTCCTTTTTCACAACCTCTTGCATTGCCTCATTCAACCTCCTTTGATGTTCCAAGGAGGGCTTTGCATCATGTTCAAGAATAATCTTGTGCATACAAAAGGTGGGGCTTATCCCCCGAATATCAGCTAAAGTCCATCCAATTGCCTTCTTCCATTTTTGGAGCACCGCCAATGTGTCATCTACCTGCATGTTTGTAAGATAGGAGGAAAGAATAACTGGCAAAGTTGAACTGGGGACTAAGAATTCATACCTAAGGTATGGAGGCAACGACTTCAAATCCAACACGGGAGGTTCCTCGATTGAGGGCTTTGTTGGTGGAGTCTTCCTATTCTCAAGATCCAAAGAGAGCTTTCGAGGCTCATAAGAGTAAGAGCCCATTCCATATAAGGCATTCACACACTCCACCCGGCCTACATCTTCATTTATATCAAGATTCAACAATACCGCCTCTAGAGGGTCCTCCACATTGATCATTGCACTAGTATCATCAATTATCACTGCTGTGACAAGATCCACGAATGAGCACACTTCAGTATAGTTGGGCTGCTTCATTGACTTACACACATGAAAGACCACTTTTTCATCACCCACCCGGAAGGTGAGTTCCTCTGCTTCCACATCAACTAAGGCCTTCCCAGTTGCAAGGAAAGGTCTTCCCAAGATTATAGGCACCACGAAATCGACCTCGCAGTCAAGAATCACAAAATCAGCCGGCAAGATAAATTTGTCCACCCGGACAAGAACATCATCAATTATACCCAATGGCCTCTTCATTGTTCTATCCGCCATTTGCAATCTCATGGAAGTCGGCCTCGGTTGTCCAATACCCAAAGTCTTGAAAACTGAGTAGGGCATCAAGTTGATACTTGCCCCCAAATCACATAGAGCTTTTGCAAAGTCTGCACTCCCAATAGTGCAAGGAATGGTGAAAGCACCGGGATGCACTATAGAACTAACTTGGTGGGTCATCTTGATAGTTTCACAATCCATGGTTCTTTTCTTTGTCACCAAGTCTTTCATGAATTTAGCATAACCCGACATTTGCTCTAAAGCCTCCACCAAAGGCACATTAATGGATAAGCTCTTCATTATGTCAATAAATTTCTTAAACTGGTTCTCATTTTTCTACTTCGCGAGCCTTTGAGGATAAGGTGGAGGTGGCCTTGGCAAGGGAGACTTGGCTTTAGGCACAACCATTTCCAGCATGTCTATTACGTGTTCCCTAGATGGGTTCATGTCATTCTGAGTTTCCACCTCGGTATCTTTGATATCAGTCCTCACTTCTTCATTCAAGTTCTCATCAATCACATTCTCAACCACCAAAGGGATCTTATCCTCTTGCAAGTCAACTATATCACTCAAAATTTCTTTTTGTTTGGAGGCATTTACATCACTGCCTCGTCCACTTCTTGTAGTTACCGCCGTTGCATGCCCGGTATTGTTCCCACCCTTCGGGTTGACTATCGTATCACTAGGTAGAGCCCCCTTAGGGCGAGTATTCAAGGATTGTGAGAATTGGCCTAGTTGAACCTCCAAGTTCCTGATTGTGGTATTGTGGGATGCCAACTGAGCATCGGAGTCAGCATTCTTTTTCATCATCTGTTCAAACATCATCTCAATTCTCCCCATGTCATTGTTGGATGAACTAGGACCTTGGGATGGAAATGGGGGTGGATTGTTCGGTTGTTGATACATTGGGGGCCTTTGAAAGCCTTGCCCCCGATTTCCCTGATTGCTATTGTTCCAACCACCCTGATTGTTTTTTCCACCCCAGTTGTTGTTGTTGTTACCCCAATTACCTTGATTGTTTTGATTATTGTTCCGGTTACCCAATTTGGATTTTGGTTGTTGTTCCCCCAATTATTATTCCCTTATTGTTGTTGATTTCCCCAATTGCCTTGGGATCTCCATTGTTGCTGTTGGTTAGAAGAATTGCCCCTTTGGCCTTGATAGTTATTCACGTATTGCACTTCTTCATTCTGCTCATCATACCCATCATCTTGGAACCCACCACTATCTTGATCATATTGATCCAAATTCCCTTGGTTCTGTTGCCCTCTTTGTCTTCTTTTGTTCACTAACATGTTGACACCCTCTATAGCATTCACTTGTCGTGGAGTTTGAACCTGTTGTAATTGTGCCTTTGCTAGCTGGTTCATTATTGTTGTAAGTTCTGCGATTGCCTGTCCATGATCAAGGAGCTCCTTGTGCAAGTGAATGACCGTGGGGTCACCCTGTGGCACATTTGCTCTACTTTGCCAAGCGGAAGAAGTGTCCGCCATCTCATCCAATATCTCACAAGCTTGATCATACGGTGTGTTCATAAAATTTCCCCCATCTAGTTGGTTCACTATGCACTGATTTGTTGTGTTAATGCCTCGGTAGAATGTCTGTTGTATCATTGGCTCAGTCATATCATTGTTTGGGCATTCCTTCACCATGGTCCGGTATCTCTCCCAAATCTCGTGCAGTGGTTCGTTGGGCTCCTGTTTGAAAGCTAAGATTTCATCCCTCAGAGTTGCCATGTGCCCCGGTGAGAAAAACTTCGCTATGAATTTATCTGCCAACTCATCCCAAGTAGTGATGGAATGGTTGGGAAGTCGTTCAAGCTAGTCCAAAGCCCTCCCTCTCAGTGAAAAAGGGAATAGTTTCAACCGAAGTGCATCCTCTGACACGTTTGTTTGCTTGCTCCCCCAACAGGTATCCACGAAACCCTTAAGGTGCTTGTAAGCAATCTGATGGGGAGCACCTGTGAAATACCCTCGCTGCTCCAACAAGGTTAGCATCACATTGGTAATTTGAAAATTGCCCGCCCAGATCCAGGGTGGGACAATTTCACTCGCACATCCTTGGTTGGGAAGCACCCGAGGAGCCACTCTTGGAGGTGGCGGGGGAGTGTCTGGAACATTATCATTAGCATTGGCCTTGTGGCCTCTCCTTTGTCCTTGAGGCACTAGAGGCACCTCATCATCTCCGTTATCATAAACCTCCTCCCTGGAACCACATTTCCAAGAGGGTCATTGTAACGACCCGATCGGTCGTTTTGAGCTCTAGCGCGTCGTTCAGCAGCCTGAGGCCATGAGCAGCTTCATTTCAGGTATTATGACTTGTACGCGTGGTCAGAATTGAATTTCGGGAAGTTCAGAGTTGATTTGGAAAGGGAATCCTCACTTCGAAAGCTTAAAGTTGAAAGAATTAACTAAGATCAGATTTTTGAGTAAACGACCTCGGAATCAAGATCTGAAGGTTCCACCAGGTTCGTATGATGATTTCGGACTTGGGCGTATGCTCGGTTCGGGTTTTGGATAACCCGAGAGCATTTTGGCGCCTATTGTGGAAGTTAGCAATTTGGAAGAAATTTCATAAGTTTGGCTTGAAGTGCATTTCAATGTTATCGATGTCCGTTTGGGATTCCGAGTCTGTGAATAGCTCCTTATGGTGATTCTGGAGTTGGGAGTGCGATCGGAAGTGAATTCAGAGGTCCGTAGGTTATTTTGGAGTCATTTGGCTAAAGATAGAAAATTGAAGGTTTTTGAGAAGTTTGACCGGAAGTGGACTTTTTGATATCGGGGTCGAAATCCGATTCCGGAAGTTGGAGTAGGTCCGTAATATCAAATGTGACTTGTGTGCAAAATTTGAGGTCAATCGGACGTGATTTGATAGGTTTAAACATCAGAAGTTTGAAATTCTAAAGTTCATAAAGCTTGGATTGGAGGTTGATTCATGATTTTAGCGTTGTTTGGTATGATTTGAGGCCTCGAGCAGGTCCGTGTTATGTTATGGAGTGGGTTGGTGTGATTGGACGGGGTCCCGGGGGCCTCGGGTGTGTTTCGGGTTGTATCGCGCTCTTATTTGATGTTTCAACGCCGTTTCTTCGGACATAAAGGGGTACCATATTAAGCAAATGAGCTCCAAATTAAGTTTTTATTGAACCATTAGATCTGTATCGTAATTATGGAGCCATATATAGCAAAAAGAATCGTCGAATTTGGGCATCGTATGAGGGAGTTATGTTCATTTCTGTGTCGGGAAAAAGAGCTGGTTGCTGTCATAACCGCAGATGCGGTCATTTGTCTGCAGATGCGGGACCGTAGATGCGGTCATTTTTCTAACCTTGTAAGAGGAAATTGTCCCCATAGGTGAGTTAATTGGTTATGTGCTCCTATTTGTGGGGGCTACGTATGCTCGAGGTGACGAGAGTCTGTGCGTAGCTACTATTATGCTATTGACCGGGTAGTCTAGGACCCAAAAGCAAGCTATACTTTGATTAATTGTAAACTTATTGACAGCTCGAATTGCCTAAGCCACATCAAATTAATAAATAAATTTCAAAAAGGATTAAACTTCTTTTCTTAAATTGTTAAAAGAGAAAGTGGCTTTTATTTGAATAAATATTCCCCGATAAATTCTTAATTCGCTATCTGAGCATGTATTTCTATGTGTACCTGCGTCGCATGTATGGTTCGCTAGCAGGGTGATTGTTTATTTTATGTTGACCGCGTCGCATGGATAGTTCGCGAGCGGGGTAATAGATGCATCTACGGTTCGCGCCGTTCGATCCTCGACAGTGCACAATTTATTTTCTGTTGGAGCGGGCCGTACGCCTCGGCATGATTTGCGCATGCTTGTATTGCTGCCTTGAACTTATTAAAGTTGATATTGCCTCTTCATGGCTTGAGAACATTTGGATAAATAATGAAAAGGAATTATGGAAATTTCCTATAAAAGAAAATAATTGTTCACTTGTTTCCTTCTATTGGATTAAAATCATGTTTATAGAAATCCGCGATTTAATGTTTTATTGACATCACATTATTGTACCCTTAGTAAGTGTCGAAGTCGACCCTCTCGTCTCTACTTCTTCGAGATTAGGCGGGATACTTACTGAGTACACGTTGTTTAGGTACTCATACTACACTTCTGTGCATTTTTGTTGCACAGGTATATGTAACTCTAGTGGTCTACTGGGCGTAGCAGCACGGATGATTTTGGGACTAGGTGAGTGCAGTATTCGAGGCGGCCCGCAGCTAGTATAGTCCCTTCCAGTATATTGTGTTTACTTCCTGTCCACTGTATTCCGGACGGATGTTGTATTTTATTTTCCTTCTCAGTAGATGCTCATGCACTTGTGACACCGGGTTCTGGGATGGTTTTAAAATATTTTTGTATTAATTGCTTATCATTTAGTTTGAATTGAAGCGGTTATCTTTTCATTTATAAAATTGAAGGAAAATCCTAGTTTCCAAGATTGTTAAAATGAGAACTTCATCAAGTAATTTGGTTGGCTTGCCTGACAGCAGTGTCCGGCGCCACCACAACCCTTAGTGAATTTTGGGTCGTGACACTCTCAGTAATAGTAGAGAAGAGTTTTAGGAAATTAGGATTTTAAAAATAGTCGAGTAAAAGAAAAATGGTAAGGACTCTGAATCAGTCAAGGCAAACAAAGGAAAAGGATCTAACCCCAAAGAACCCAATCAAAACAAGCATATAAACAAATAAACAAAGACAGTTTTAGAACCCCGGATAGAACCAAAACACTTAGGGTTTTCAACATGATGAACCAGGTAAAAGAAAAAACATAAGAGAACCGCTTAAACATAGTAAAATCATAAGACAATACTGAAAATCAGAAGAGAAGTCTTTTAAAAGAGATTAAAAAACCCCTAATCTTTGAAGACGAAAAGCCACTTTGAAAAATCGGAAAAACCTTTGAGAAAACACCAGGAGGTTCATGACATACACAGATCTAAGACAGATCTTAAAGAAGATCGAAGGTCTTTAAGGCTAGGGTTTCGGAGAACCCAGAAAAAGTAAGAAAACTTCGAAAAGTTACCGATCTAGCCGGAAAAGCCATGGATCTGACTCGAAAGGCCAGGGATGGCCGGGAAAAGGCCATGGATAGAAGTTGAGCAAGGACTGGACCAGATCTCTTCGAGATCTGTCCATGAAATCACAAAAGCAGGCCACCAGGAGACATAGGAGACCGGTATACGGCTCAAACAGCCATGGGAGTCCATGGATTGAGTGGGGATTGAAGGGGATTAGGGTGGC
>NW_017681658.1:10664-11006 GCF_001879085.1 Nicotiana attenuata
TATGAGAAAAGGGAAGTTAGTATGGACCTTTGAAGGGTCGTTAGCCTAGTTCAGTGCGATCAGAATCGGCTTGAGGTCGGTGGGTGGATTTAAATGTGAATATGGGCTCTATATCAGGCCAAACGTGTTCATTCAGTAATGTGCTCCTTATGGAGGAGTAGTTAGGGTGTTACCTCGTTGTCAGATATTTCATGTAATGATACATTGCGCCGTGTGAGATGTGAGACGGCTTGGTATATTTCTTGTATGTTGAGGTTCCGCGTAGAAATGATGTTATATGAGACAAAGTGGTCTCTTGAGTATTCAGTATTGTATACTCACTACGTTAGTTGTGTCGTTAGG
>NW_017681659.1:0-11005 GCF_001879085.1 Nicotiana attenuata
ATTCTCACGCGGTCCGCGGTCCTCAACTTCAGAGAAGCAGAAACCAATAGTTTAAGAGCCAGCGCGGCCGCGGTCATGTTTGCGCGGTCCGCGCTGACCCCGCAGGGGTATTTTTTTCCAGTTTTTCCAGCCCAGTATAAATAGGACCTTTTTCCATTTTTAGGTCAAGTTTTATTTTTCTGAAGCTGCTGAGCTCGTGAGACCGAATAGTTTAGCCATTTTTGGCACTTTTGCTCTTCAATATTGTATTTTCTTCCTAGCAATTAATTAATATGTTACTTCTTCATCTATTTCTTTAATTTTTGCATCTAGCATGAGTAGCTAAACTCACTAGCTAGGGTTGTGGCTCAACCCTAGTATGGGTAACTGATGGGTGTTGCCATCTAAGGTTAGGATGATATTGGGTGTTTGTTATTTGGGTTGGTTTTAGGTTTTAATTAAGGATTGGTGGTTGCAAACACTGATTCTAGCTTTGTGGGTTTAAATCTTCTTGAGAAAGAGAGTCCATGACCCCAAAATTGACCCAACAAGGAATTGTGATGGACCCATGAGAAATGGTAGTCCCAATTAACGGGTTAAATCTCGAGAGAGTAATCACCCTACTTGAACCCTAGTTGCTTGGTCTAATTGGCCTACCCAATTGGCTCGAGATAGTCAATTGGGCAAAATCACTCTCTCTACTGAGAGGTGTGAGAGTGGGTACAATTGTGCAACGGTTATAGCATAAGTCCCAAACATGTCAATCTATCCTTAGTAGAATCTACCCGTTAATTAGCCACCTAGGCAATGCCACGACCCTAGTGCCTTTCTCTATATTAATTACAACTTAGCAATATTGCCGTAGTATAATTTAGTTTCAATCATTAGCTTTATAAAGGTAGATATAGAAATCAAAAACCAAATATGTTTGAAGAGATATTAGAAGCACAACCGCAATTCTAGACTAAACAGACATTACAACTCCACTACTAGCTCCCTGTGGAAATTCGATCCCGAACCACTATTCGGGTAAAAGCTGTTGCGACCCGCTCTTCCTACCTTAGTGTAGTGTTGAGTCGGCATCGATCAACTTTTTGGCGCCGTTGCCGGGGAGCTTACGGTGTTGACTATCTGTTTGGTTTGTTTTGTGTTTTGCTTCTCTTTCCTTCATGTTTACTAAGTTTGTTTGTGTCGATCATTCAGGTATTATGGCTCTCAATGCAAACGACCCTCTTGGCAACGTGAATGCGGGGGAGGAGGTAGATGATCTTGAGCCCGAAGAGGTTCAAGCACCTCAAGTTCCACGTAGAGGCCGTCAGGCCAACGCAAATGACAACAATCCTATTCCAGACCCTCCTCCGCCACCGCCAAGAGCAATCCCAGGAGTTCTACCAAATCAAGGGTACGCGAGTGCCATTGTTCCTCCCCGAATCCGGGCGGGGAACTTTCAAATCACAAATGTTATGTTGACCTTGCTCGAGCAAAGAGGGTATTTTACGGGCGCCTCCGATCAAAATGCATACAAGCACTTGAAGGGGTTCGTAGATACATGCTGGGGCAGCAAACAAACAAACGTGTCAGAGGATGCGTTGAGATTGAGGCTTTTCCCGTTTTCTCTTCGGGGTAAAGCGTTGGACTGGTTAGAAAGGCTTCCAAATCATTCTATCCACACATGGGTGAATTGGCGGACAGATTTATTGCCAAGTTCTTTTCTCCAAGTCATATGGCGGCTCTCCGGGATGAGATTCTAGCTTTCAAACAAATGTCAACGGAACCTTTGCACGAAATTTGGGGAAGATATAGAACAATGGTGAAGGAGTGCCCTAATAACGACATAACCGAGGCGATGATACAACAAACCTTTTATCGGGGCATCAACACCACGAATCAGTGCATTGTGAACCAATTGGCCGGAGGGAACTTTATGAAACTTTCTTACCAAGAGGCATGTGATGTACTTGATGAAATGGCCGACACCTCTTCGGCATGGCAAAGCCGAGCAAATGTGCCCCAAGGTGACCCCACGGTCATCCATTTGCACAAGGAATTGAACGATCATGGCCAAGATATTGCCGAGCTTACAACAACTATGAATCAATTGGCGAAGGCGCAATTGCAACAAGTCCAAAACCCGCGCCAAGTCAATGCAATGGAAAGTGTTTCTATGCTAAAAAGGAGGCAAAGAGGGCAACAACAACCTCAAGGTAATGGTAATCAATTTGACAACAACAACGATGGTGGTGGTTATTCGAATGAGTGCTATGATGATCAAAGTGAGGAATGTCAATATGTCAATAACTACCAAGGAAATAGAGGAGATTAACAATGGCGTCCCCAAAGCAATTGGGGCAATCAACAAGGAGGCGGTAATTGGAATAACAATAACCAACAACAAGGCGGTAACAATTGGAACAACAACAATCAGAACAACAATTGGGGTAATCAAGGTAAGAATCAAGGCAATTGGAACGGGAACAACAATAATTGGAGCAACAACAATAACAATCAAGGAGGGTGGAATAATGGTGGTAGGGGGCAAGGCTTTCAAAGGCCCCCATGTTCCAACAACCAAACTATCCACCCCCCTTTCAATCCCAAGGGTCTAGTTCTTCCGGAAGTGATATGGGGCGGATAGAGATGATGTTCGAGCAGATGATGAAAAAGAATCAAGACTCTGATGCACAATTGGCTTCGCATAACACATCTATCCGAAACCTAGAAGTGCAAATAGGACAAATTTCTCAAGCTTTGAATACCCGACCTAAGGGAGCACTACCAAGTGATACGGTAGTGAACGCAAAGGGAGGTAATAATCATGTGATGGCAGTCACAACGAGAAGCGGAAGAAGCGGTGATGTGCATGCCTCGTTTGAAGATCGAGTTGTGGATGATGATGTTGGGGTCCAAGAAGATGTGGGTCCTTTGATTGTTGAAGATGTGATTGAGACAAATGTGAACAATGAGGTGAGGATAGATATTGATGAGGCCGAGGTGGAAACTCAAGAAGCCGTGAACCCGTCTAGGGAACACATAATCGATATGCCCGAGCCAGTGGTGCCCAAAGCCAAGGCACCTGTGCCTAGGCCACCTTCCCCGTATCCTCAACGTTTGGCAAAGCACAAGAGTGACACCAATTCAAAAAGTTCATAGACATGATGAAGAGTCTTACAATCAATGTACCCTTGGTGGAGGCACTGGAGCAGATGCCGGGGTACGCCAAGTTTATGAAGGAGTTAGTGACGAAGAAAAGGTCGATGGAGTGTGAAACAATATCAATGACGCATCAAGTAAGTTCTATCGTTCACTCTATGGCCCCGAAACTTGAGGATCCCGGAGCTTTCACTATCCCTTGTACTATCGGAAGTGCAGACTTTGCCGAAGCCCTTTGTGACTTGGGGGCTAGCATAAACTTGATACTCGGTTTTCAAGACATTGGGAATTGGTCAACCTCGCTCAACTTCAATGCGACTTCAAATGGCGGATCGGTCAATGAAGCGGCCTTTGGGTATAATTGACGACGTACTTGTCCGTGTTGATAAATTCATCTTGTCGGCGACTTTGTTATATTGGACTGTGAAGTGGACATTGAAGTTCCGATCATTCTTGGGAGACCTTTCCTAGCTACGGGGAAGGCATTGGTTGATGTCGAAGCGGGAGAGTTAACATTCCGAGTGGGTGATGAGAAGGTTGTTTTCCCTGTATGCAAGTCCATGCGGCAACCTAATGGCACCGAGGTATGCTCATTTGGTGGCATCGTCACAGCTGCGATAATGGATGAGGCAAGTTCTGTGATTAAAGTTGAAGATCCCCTTATGGACGCACCTCTAGATCGGGATGTAAATGATGATGCAAATAGAGTCATGTGCATAGATGCTTTACATGTCATGGAATCGTGTGAACCCAGTAAAATATCATTGGACCTTGATCACCGGGAAACTCCACTAGAAAAGCCAACAATCGAGGTGCCTCCGGTATTGGAAGTGAACCAAGTTGAGTCACACCTATGCCTCACAATTTTTGAGCCCGATATTATCTTGGAGGACGATGCAACACCTCTTTTGGAGCCTCAAGGGAGACTACCTGCAGTAGAGCATGAAATGATGCCTAATTTCCATGATGTGTGGCATCCTACAAGACCAGATACAGGTTGGCAGTTTTGCATGAACTATGGTAATTTGAACAAAGTGCCCCACAGTGACTATTACTCCTTGCCATTCATTGATCGGATGGTTAACAAACTTGCTGGACGAGCTTTCATTTGTTTCGTGGAGAATTTGATGAGAGCCACGTGGTGGCGCTTCTTGATTTGAAGTGATGTGATGGTAACATGCGTCGTGCCGCGACGTTAAATCAGGCGCTTTTTGGGAGGCAACCCATGTCTTTTTCTTTCTCTTTAATTTTCTTTGTAGATTAGGATTTTTGAGCTAATTGTTTGTGAGATGTTACAGGGATTTTGTTAAAGCAGTGCAAAACAAAGGAAAAAACACTGGTAGTCTCTGGAGTTGCCAGTGCGGACCGCGGTGCACTTTTGTGCGGTCCGCGCTGGCATGATTAAATATGCATGCTCTCTGAAGTTTTCCATCGCAGCTGCGGTCACATTGGTGCGGTCCGCGGTGGACCTGCGCGTCTGCGGTACACTTTTGCGCGGCGGCGCGAGGTTGCCTTCTAAAACTTCTTGTGTTGAAACCCAGCGCGGTCCGCGGTCACTTTTGCGCGGCCACGCTGGTAGGTAAGTGTGGGGCCCCACGTTTCTTATAATAAGGTCCGTACGGACCTTCATTCTACCCTTTTCGCACTTTCAACACCCAGAGCTCTAAGACACTGTTCATCCCTTCTAAGACTACTTTTCTGACTTCTTGGACTATTTGCACTCAATCCTCATAAACTTGGTAACATTTCATGCACTTGTGATTAATTAAATTTCTTATTTTCATTTTTTATAGCTTGTTCAGTAGTTTAGCTTCTTCTTTTTATTTAACTGTTAGACTAGGTTGGTTTAAAACTAGGGTAATGCACCGAATATGCTTGATCAATGGGTGAACTGAGTAGGGACAAAGTAGGTGTAATAACTTGAACAAGAATGGCAAAATATGCACCCCTAACTTAGTACCCGAAAACCCTAGTTCAGCGCGGTCCGCGGTCATTTTTGCGCGACCGCGCTGCCCTGACGCGGTCCGCGTTACAATTTTGTGCGGACCGCGGTGCTTTTGTGATTGAAAGGTAATAGTTCCAGCACGGCCGCATTCATATTTGTGCGGTCCGCGCTGGCCCACCGCGGCCGCGTTACATTTTTGTGCGGACCGCGGTGGGAGATTCAGAGAGGGTGATTTTGGGCCTTTGCCCAACGCGGACCGCGGTCAAGTTTGTGCGGTCCGCGATGCCCCCAACGCGGCCGCACTCAAGTTTGTGCGGTCCACAGTGCTACGTTCTGCAACCTGTTCTGAAACTGTGTACTGAAATTGTCTCTGCAATCTATTTTGATTCACTTGTTTCACTGCATGTGCTTAAACTAACAATGTTAGATGCTTACCTCTGCAGACAATGGTTAAACAAAGGGGAGCCAAACAGTCACAACAACCCGGGAGAGGTGGTTCCTCCCGAGGGGGTAAAGGAAAAAGAATAGCAAAGCTCACTCCCCAGGCTAGGGAAAACATAAAAAGAACCCGAAAATTGATCAAAGTTGTTGATAGGGCTACTTCGAATTCGTCGGGGAGTGAGTATGTACCCTCCAAAGACATCTCCTTCGATTCAATCCCAACTCATGTAACTGACCCCCTCCACCTAGTTGATACCCCTCCCCCTTCACCCAAGTCCAAAAGACCAGTGACTATAGTCTCGGATTCTTCTGACGAGTCCGCAGCTGGTAGTGAGCAATACTCCACCTCCCCCACAGCTTCATTATCTGGGGAGAGTGCAGGTCCATATGAGGGAGGTGAACCTCAGGTTGGGGGGATTGAGAGAACTAGGAAGCCTGAAGTCTGGGAGGATCGGTTTGTCAGTCAAGTGGCCTTTCATAAGTTTAGGGAATGGTGGCCGTTGAGGAAGTTGATACCGGAGAGGACTTTTATTGACACTGACCTTTTACCCCACAACCCGAACGTGCAGAGAGAATTTAGAACAAGATGGGGCTGGGAGTTCTTCATGGAGAGGTGCATCGATGCTAACGAGCACATGGTTAGGGAGTTCTACTCCAATGTGGCTCATATAGTCAAGGATACCAAGGTGACCAAAGTTAGAAACAAAACAGTGTTGTTTGATGGGAGATCGTTAAATGAGTATTTGGGGTTCCGTGATGAAGACGAGTCCCTTTATTTGGCAAAGTTGGCAATGGGAGAGGAAGTCCGCCCGTGGTTGGCCCAGTACTTGGCAATCCCAGGTACTATGCCAGAGTGGTTACAAGCAGGAAAGAAGATATTCAGGAAGACATTCAGTTTTGAGGCTCGAGGGTGGTTGACCTTTGTATGCAGTCGGCTTGACCCTTCTACTCATGACCAGACGATTCCACTTACCCGAGCAGTTCTGGTTGCATCTATTATGGCTGGGTACCCGATCAACGTGGGCAATGTGATGTCCCGTGTGATTTCTGCGGTGGGGCAAGAGCATGACAGGAATTATCCTTTTCCAAACACCCTATCAATGTATTTCCGGGATCTGGAGGTGGAGAAGAGGAGATATGATGTCAAGACCAAGCATGTGGCTCCTTACTCTTGGTACAGTATGCAGGGTCCGGACAACCCTAAATCCAAGAACTACAAGCCACCTTCCTCTGCCCCAACTGGCCAGTCTGAGGAGCCAGTTGCGGTAGAGCCTTCTGCCGAGCCTTCTGCCATACCTGCTGCCACTACAGTTGAGGACTTGCCTCTAGGACCTTCTTCTTCTTCTGCTGGTCCCAGTACTTCCGCAGGCCCGAGAGTGCCATCTTCCAAGACTCATCCATTCACTGCCCATCAGCTGAGTGAGACTTTGGCTAGCCTGAACAACTGGATGTCAGCAGCGACATCTAAGTTGTCTACCCCGTCTTCCACTATTCAGACCCAGGCAGCACCTCAGCCAGTTCAGATTCCTCAGTCCATTGAGGATAACTTGAAGAAGCTCCTGGAGAACCAGGAAAAGATTCTGAAGACTCAGGCCACCTTATCTGCAGCAGTGGAGTCACACGGCAAGGCTCTGAAGGAGCTTGCCAAGGAGCACAGAAAGATGCGGAGGTCATGGGCTTCCAAAGAGTCTGTGAAGGAGCTGCGGAAAGATGTGGACAAGCTATTGGCAGATCATATGCCTTTAGACTTGTTATTTAGGGATCCAGCCCCTCCAGCAGCAGCACCAGTGCCACAGCTAGAGCAGGAGCAGGTACCCAGGTAGCCTAGGAAGAAGAGGGAGCTTCCCAGCACAGCAGATGTGGTTATTGAGGTAGCAGTCCCACAGGAGGCCTCCTCCACTTTGCCTCAGGATGCACCTGTCATACAGCCTGTCCAGGAGCAGGCTCCACTCCCAGCAGTTGAGCAGCAGGAGGCCGGGATCCAGTCAGAGGCTCCCGCACATACGGAGAACTTGGGGACCACAGATGACCCCATGCAGACAGACCTGGCTTAGGGAGCCTCTATATCCTTTGCTATGACTTTTTGTTTGATGCTTATTTTGGTAGTTAGCATTAGGGACAATGCCAGCTCTTATTCGTGGGGGTGCGCCCTACCTTTTTGTTGACTATCTAGATGACTGTACATATTTGACTCAGTTTTTATTCCTTTCAGTTGATTTGCTATTTGGTATGTAAATAACTTTACATTCAGTACTTTTTTTTTATTTTTTATTTTGGTTTGTATATAAAGTTAAGTTACATTTTGTATAAATTCATCCCTCGTTTGTATATTCTAATTCCCTATTGTAAATATTCATTCTATTTTCTATTTTTGCAAAAAAAATTCGTTTTTAGCTTTATAGTTAGGCTCGTAGCCTTTTGTTTTGTTTTTGAAGCTTCCAATAAGCCCTTGGTTTTCTTAAGGCCACGGTTCTTTCCAAGGGTGGAATATTGTGTGAACCGGGTGGCTCTTCCCGATGATGGATGGAGTGACTACCTTCTTAAGGGTTTGAGTCCGTTTCTTTGATTTTTCTTTTGTTTTTGATAGTTGTAGTTAAGGGCACCTCAAGCAAAGCTTCACTTGGGCCTAGCACATTTGCCTTTGATCCCATGGTCAAAGANTAGCACATTTGCCTTTGATCCCATGGTCAAAGACATAATGTTGTGTTTAGGATGGTGAAAGTCGTGGTTTTGAGACTCTTGCATTGACCAAACAATCATCATGTGGTCTTTTCGGGACATTGTGTGCTTGAATGGTAACTAAGGTCGTTGTGGGCCCTCGACTCGATATTTTTCGCAATCCCCTAGCGTGTGTGGTGAGGAATCGAATTGTGAGTCCAAGTCTCGAGCCAATGGTCTAGAACTTGCCTTGAATGTTTGTTGAGGCGAAATCCTAGGTGAAATTTGACTTGAGAAGTGATTATAGGCTCTCCTTGATCCGTATGTTAAGTTGAACAATTCCATAGCCTACCAAAGAGATGATCCCTAGTTAACCCTTTTGAGCCTTAAACCTTTTTCTTTCAAGAACCAATGCTACAAGCCTATACCCGTCTAGATGATTACCCTCTCTTGGCACCCAAATCTTCCCTTGAGTAATGGCAAATGTCTAAGTTTGGGGGGAGAGACAAGAAAGGAAACAAAGTGGTAGAAAGGTACAAAAGCAAAAGAAAAAGGAAGGCAATGAAAAAGCAAGAAAAGAAAAAGACAAAAAGAAAGTCCAAAGTGAACAAGAATAAAAAGGGATTCAAGGAAAACAAAAGTGGAAAAAGGTGTGGAAAAAGTAGAAAAAGGAGAAATATTTTGAATTGCATAAGAAAGAGTGACAATGTGTCTCTCTAACCCCTTGTAAAGAAGTGAAATACTCAAAAGAGTCAAGAGAGTTGTGCCATAATGAATCAAAAAAGGTGCTTAAGGAAAGATTGAACCCACTTGAATAAAAACATGTCCTACCCTTACCCAAAAGCCTTCATAATGACTCCACAAAAGCCCTATAGGATCTTGAGTTGAAGGAAACCTACATTAGTGGATACTTACATAAGGGGCAAGCATATGGTACCTAAAGCCGGACTTGTGACCTTCTTCTTGAGAGAGATGAGTGAACTTCCATCAACCTCGATTTGTGTGTTAATACTCAAAAAGGTGAGGTTCGCTTAGGGAGAGTTAAGGACGTGTGAGTTTGGGTTCCACAATGACCAAAGTAATTGAGATAAGTTCTTTGATAAAATGTGTCAACTCTTGATGCTCTTGTGTCACACTTGATCCATGGTTTTTCAAAAGTTAAATGTGTTAATGATGCATTCGTATTGAGGGCAATTGTTAGTCCCAATTGATGCTTGTTGAGGTTGCCTTAGGATGGCTGGAATTACGTGGATTTTCCTTTAAGGGGTGGGTCTTATTTTGTTTGCTTGAGGACAAGCAAAGGCTTAAGTTTATGGGAGTTGATAAGTTAGGATCTTAACGTGTTTTATACCCCTACTTGCCTACGCTTTGGTTATAAATTGCTACAAAATAGTCCCAAAATACTCACAAGTTGTACTTGATTGCAGGTTTGATCGACAAAGCGACGAAAGTCAAATATTGGCTCAGAAAGGAGTGAAACCTGCTCAAGTGTCAAAGACTAAGGAAGTTGAGGAAAAGAGGACCTAGTGCGGACCGCGCAACTGTGACCGCGGCCGCACTAGGAGGTTCAGAGAATGGCATATTCAAAGGGAAGGCTACGCGGCCGCGGTCATTTCCACGCGGTCCGCGGTCAGGCTGCGCGGCCGCGCTACACTTTTACGCGGTCCGCGGAGCAGAGATTCAGAGAGCCAAAATTTGACCCTTTCCAAGCAAAGCGGCCCGCGCTCATTTCTGTGCGGCCGCGCCAACTTCCATCGCGGTCGCGCTACATTTTCACGCGGTCCGCGGTCCTCAACTTCAGAGAAGCAGAAACCAATAGTTTAAGAGCCAGCGCGGCCGCGGTCATGTTTGTGCGGTCCGCGCTGACCCCGTAGGGGTATTTTTGTCCAGTTTTTCTAGCCCAGTATAAATAGGACCTTTTTCCATTTTTAGGTCAAGTTTTATTTTTCTGAAGCTGCTGAGCTCGTGAGACCGAATAGTTTAGCCATTTTTGGCACTTTTGCTCTTCAATATTGTATTTTCTTCCTAGCAATTAATTAATATGTTTACTTCTTCATCTATTTCTTTAATTTTTGCATCTAGCATGAGTAGCTAAACTCACTAGCTAGGGTTGTGGCTCAACCCTAGTGTGGGTAACTGATGGGTGTTGCCATCTAAGGTTAGGATGATATTGGGTGTTTGTTATTTGGGTTGATTTTAGGTTTTAATTAAGGATTGGTGGTTGCAAACACTGATTCTAGCTTTGTGGGTTTAACTCTTTTTGAGAAAGAGAGTCCATGACCCCAAAATTGACCTAACAAGGAATTGGGATGGACCCATGAGAAATGGTAGTCCCAATTAACGGGTTAAATCTCGAGAGAGTAATCACCCTACTTGAACCCTAGTTGCTTGGTCTAATTGGCCTACCCAATTGGCTCGAGATAGTCAATTGGGCAAAATCACTCTCTCTGGCGAGAGGTGTGAGAGTGGGTACAATTGTGCAACGGTTATAGCATAAGTCCCAAACATGTCAATCTATCCTTAGTAGAATCTACCCGTTAATTAGCCACCTAGGCAATGCCACGACCCTAGTGCCTTTCTCTATATTAATTACAACTTAGCAATATTGCCGTAGTATAATTTAGTTTCAATCATTAGCTTTATAAAGGTAGATATAGAAATCAAAAACCAAATATGTTTGAAGAGACATTAGAAGCACAACCGCAATTCTAGACTAAACAGACATTACAACTCCACTACTAGCTCCCTGTGGAAATTCGATCCCGAACCACTATTCGGGTAAAAGCTGTTGCGACCCGCTCTTCCTACCTTAGTGTAGTGTTGAGTCGGCAT
>NW_017681660.1:0-6659 GCF_001879085.1 Nicotiana attenuata
CCGTCCCACTTAATAAAATTACTACCTAATTGATTGTAGTTTTGTGATATCCTTATAAAAATGGATTAATTGTCATAATTGGGCTTCGTGCCAACTACTTGAATCCTTCAGGGATTATTTTACTGGTTTTCTTACCATATTTCTAGATATTGAACTCAGTCCTGGTATTTAACACTGTTTTGTAAACTCAGCCATTTTTCTAAAAGTAGAAACTAAAGTAATATTTTTAAATGAAGTTTGGGCTGAATATTTTTATTTTATTGTGCCGAAAGGCTTATGTGATTTTGGACTGAGTATGGGATCGGGCTGCACGCCGCAGTGGAATGATAATGATATTGATATGAGGCCAAGGGCCTGATTGAGGCCACGAGATGGCTTATTATTGCGCTTGGGCCGTAAGGGGCCCCTCCCGGAGTCTGCACACCCCCAGTGAGCGCTGTCGACGTTAAATAAATGGAGCGGGCTGCACGCCGCAGCGGGGTACTGGAGAGTACCGATTTATGTGTTGCATTGCATATTTTAATTGTCACTTATTCTTTATCTGTAGTGGTATTATTATAATTGTCTTCGCTGTTTTACTGTATTTATAGCTTTACCTTGTGTTTATTTGGGATTTCTTATCCTCAGACTTTATTTATATTTATTACTTTCTGGGTTGGAAGTACTCACAATACTCCCTGCACCTTGTGTGCAGATCGAGGTACACCACAGGGTGAGTGAAGATTTGTTTAGGTGAGCAGCAGTATCCGGGAGTATCGAGTTAGCTGTAGGGCGTTCGCAGCCTTGATCTCGCCCATCTATCTTTATCCTTTTATTCGCATTTTTCCTAGACAGACTTGTGATAGGTGAATATTCTGTATTAGAGGCTCATGTTTGTGACACCAGATTCTGTGGGCTGATTAGTATTTTTATTTTGGGGTTTCGAATGTTAGAAATTATTTCAGAAATTCCGCATTTAATTTGGTATTTTAGTTGTGAATATATATTTATCCTCTGTGATTAATCGGTCAAGGTTGTCTAAATGGTCGGGCTTGCCTAGCAGTGTGTTGGGCGCCATCACGACCGGGGTTGGGTCGTGACAAGGTGGTATCAGAGCCTAGGTTACTTGGTCTCGCGAGTCATGAGCCGGTTTAGTAGAGTCTCGTGGATCGGTACGGAGACGTTTGTACTTATCCTCGAGAGGCTGTAGAACCTTTAGGAAATACTTCATATTCTTGAAACTCTTGTCGTGCGGCTTTGTTGAACTGTGAACTAAATCGTTAGTATTTCTACTCTCTCACAGATGGTGAGAACACGAGCTACCGAACGCGACGGACGACCACCAGCGCCACCTACTAAGGCCGCCAGAGGCCGTGGATGCGGTCGTGGTCGTGGCAGGGGTAGAGTAGCCGGGGCTGTTCCTGCTAATCCGATAATTGCCCCATCTCAGGACCAGGCTCCAGCGATGGAGACTCCAGCAGCACCTGCTCAGGCACCAGCTGTGCCTATTGTGATTTCGGGTCTTCAGGAGACTTTGGCACAGATCTTGACGGTCTGTACTGGCTTGGCTCAGGCAGTTTCAGCCACCACAGCAGCAGCAGCTACTTCACAAATCGGGGGAGGCAATCAGACCCCCGATGCCTGCACACCTGCGCAGGGAGTGCAGGGAGTGCAGGGGCTACAGACACCGGAGGCACCTCCAGCTCAGCAGGTTGCTCCAGCTCAGGGTTTTGTGGTTCCAGCGATGCCAGACGATGAGCAGCGTCGCCTCGAGAGGTTTGGTAGACTCCAGCCTCCGACATTCGGTGGTGCCGAGGGCGAGGATGCCTAGAGTTTTCTTGAAATATGCCAGCGTATGCTCCGTACGGCAGGGATCCTTGAGTCGAGTGGTGTGGCATTTACTACTTTTCAGTTCACGGGGGCTGCTTTTACTTGGTGGGAAGACTTTGAGAGGCGTAGGCCTGCCGGTGCAGCACCTCTGCCTTGGCAGCAGTTCTCAGCTCTTTTTCTGGAGAAGTATATACCTCAGTCCCGCAGGGAAGAGTTGCGTAGGCAGTTTGAGTGGTTGACACAGGGAGACATGACAGTGAGTCAGTACGAGATGAGGTTTTCCCAGCTGGCTCGTCATGCTACTTAGATGGTTCCATCAGACCGTGAGAGGATCAAGAGATTTGTGGATGGTCTTAACTACCATCTCTGTATTTTGATGACTAGAGAGAGAGTACTGGGTGCTACTTTTGCGGAGGTAGTGGATATCGCTCGTGAGATCGATTCAGTTCGTCATAGAGAGCGAGAGGAGAGGGAGGCTAAGAGGCCTCGTGGATCGCGTAGTTACAGTGGTGCTCCTTCGAGGGGTCAGTTCTAGCAGGGTAGAGGTCGCTCTTTCAGGCCTGCTCAGTCAGCTCGTCCAAAGTATCGTGGGGGATCTTCAGGCCGTGGTCATCAGTTGGGCCCCAGCAGGGTCAGACTTCACTCAGCGCCCTCCCAGCTCAGAGTTCATCTCATGCCCCATCAGTTCAGGGTTCTTCCGCGCTAAGTGCATCTGCTAGTCACTCCGGAGCGAGGGGTTCCCGTCAGACCCCATCCCCAGTACCGGGCAGCTGTTATGAGTGCGGAGAGTTTGGTCACATGAGGAGGCAGTGCCCTCGCCTTCGTGGCAGACAGCATCAGCAGAGGGGTCAGCCCTCGACTTCTGCTCCAGTTACTTCATCACCCGCCCAGTCAGCTAAGGGTGGAGATCAGGCAGCCAGGGGTCGTCCCAGAGGTGGAGATTGATCAGGCGGTGGCCAGGATCGTTTCTACGCTATGCCGGGCCGGAAAGATGCCATTGCTTCAGACGTGGTCATTACAAGTATTATTTCAGTCTGTCACAGAGACGCCTCAGTATTATTTGATCCCGGTTCTACCTATTCATATGTGTCTTCATATTTTGCTCATCATTTGGGTACATCCCGAGGGTGTCTTGCCTTACCTGTTCATGTATCTACCCCGGTGGGCGACACTATTGTTGTAGACCACGTATTCCGGTCATGTTTGGTGACTATTGGGGGTCTGGAGACCCGAGTTGATTTATTGCTATTAAGCATGGTAGACTTCGATGTTATCCTGGGCATGGACTGGTTATCTCCGTGTCATGCTATTCTAGACTGTTATGCTAAGACAGTCACTTTGGCTATGCCGGGTGTACCGCGGATCGAGTGGCGTGGTGTGACTGACTATATTCCTAGCAGAGTTATTTCTTTCTTGAAGGCCCAGCGTATGGTTGGGAAGGGTTGTCTTTCCTATTTGGCGTTTGTGAGAGATGTGGGAGCTGAGACTCCTAGCATTGAGTCTGTTCCCGTTGTGAGGGAGTTTCCCGATGTGTTTCCTGCAGACCTGCCGGGTATGCCGCCGGACAGGGATATTGATTTCGGTATTGACCTGGTGCCGGGCACTCAGCCCATTTCTATTCCACCATATCGTATGGCACCAGCGGAGTTGAAAGAATTGAAGGAGCAGCTTCAGGAGCTCCTGGATAAGGGGTTTATTCGGCCTAGTGTGTCACCTTGGGGTGCACCAGTTCTGTTTGTGAAGAAGAAGGATGGCACAATGAGAATGTGCATCGACTATAGGCAATTGAACAAGGTAACAATTAAGAACAAGTATCCCTTACCTCGCATTGATGATTTGTTTGACCAGCTCCAGGGAGCGAGGGTGTTCTCCAAGATTGATCTCCGTTCGGGTTATCACCAGTTGAAGATCAGGGACTCAGATATTCATAAGACTGCTTTCAGGACTAGATATGGTCACTATGAATTTCTTGTCATGTCTTTCGGGCTGACCAACGCCCCAGCAGCTTTCATGCACCTGATGAACAGTGTGTTCCGGCCTTACCTGGATTCATTTGTCATAGTGTTCATTGATGACATACTGGTATACTCGCGCAGTCAGGAGGAGCACGCGCAGCATTTGCGAGTTGTGTTGCAGAGATTAAGGGAGGAGAGGCTTTATGCAAAGTTCTCCAAGTGTGACTTCTGTCTCGGTTCCGTGGCTTTCTTGGGACATGTGGTGTCCAGTGAGGGTATTCAGGTTGACCCAAAGAAGATAGAGGCGGTGCAGAGTTGGCCTAGACCGACCTCAGCCACAGAGATTCGCAGCTTCCTAGGGTTTGTAGGTTATTATCGCCGGTTTGTTCAGGGATTTTCCTCTATTGCATCTCCCTTGACTAAGTTGACTCAGAAGGGTGTCTCATTTTTATGGTCGGACGAGTGTGAGGAGAGATTTCAGAAGCTCAAGACAGCGTTGACCACAACCCCAGTTTTCGTTTTGCCATCAGCTTCAGGCTCTTATACGGTATATTGTGATGCTTCGAGAGTTGGGATTGGTTGTGTTTTGATGCATGAGGGTAGAGTTATTGCGTCTGCTTCTCGTCAGTTGAAGCCCCACGAGCAGAACTACCCCGTTCATGATTTGGAGCTAGCTGCTATAGTTCATGCACTGAAGATTTGGAGGCATTACTTGTATGGCGTATCCTGTGAAGTATTTACTGATCATCGCAGTCTTCAGCATTTGTTCAAGCAAAAGGATCTTAATTTGAGACAGCGTAAATGGTTAGAGTTACTTAAGGATTATGACATTACCATTCTGTATCACCCAGGGAAGGCTAATGTAGTGGCCGACGCGTTGAGCCGGAAGTCGATGAGTATGGGGAGCTTGGCATACATTCCAGTTGAGGAGAGGCCATTTGCAGTTGATGTTCAGGCCGTGGCCAACCGGTTTGTGAGACTAGATATTTCAGAGCCCAGTCGAGTGTTGGCTTGTGTGGTTTCTCGGTCTTCCTTGTATGACCGTATCAGGGAGTGTCAGTATGAGGATCCGCATTTGTTTGTCCTTAAGGACAGGGTTCAGCATGATGATGACAGGGAAATGACTATAGGGGATGATGGTGTGTTGAGGATGCAGGGCCGGATTTGCATGCCCAAGGTAGATGGGCTTCGGGAGTTGATATTAGAGGAGGGCCATAGCTCGCGGTATTCCATCCATCCGGGTGCCGCAAAGATGTATCAGGATCTTAGACAGCACTATTGGTGGTAGAGGATGAAGAGAGATATCGTGGAGTATGTAGCTCGGTGTCTTAATTGTCAACAGGTGAAATATGAGCATCAGAGACCGGGTGGCTTGCATTAGCAGATGGTTATTCCTGAGTGGAAGTGGGAGAGGATCACTATGGATTTTGTTACCAGACTCCCACGGACTCTGAAGAAATTTGATGCTATTTGGGTGATTGTAGACAGGCTGACCAAGTCCGCACACTTCATTCCGGTTTGTACTGCTTATTCTTCAGAGCGGCTGGCGGAGATTTATATTCGGGAGATAGTTCGATTGCATGGTGTTCCAGTTTCCATCATATCAGATCGGGGCACTCAGTTCACCTCTCAGTTTTGGCAGGCTGTTCAGCGAGAGTTGGGTACTCAGGTGCAGTTGAGCACAACTTTTCACCATCAGACGGACGGGCAGTCCGAGCGCACCATTCAGATATTGGAGGATATGTTACGTGCTTGTGTTATTGATTTTGGATGGTCATGGGATCGGTTTCTACCGCTTGCAGAGTTTGCCTACAACAATAGCTATCAGTCCAGCATTCAAATGGCACCGTATGAGGCCTTGTATGGGAGGCAGTGTAGATCTTCACTTGGTTGGTTCGAGCCCGGTGAGGCTAGATTGTTGGGGACAGATCTGGTTCAGGATGCATTGGAGAAGATGAAGGTGATTCAAGAGAGACTCCGTACAGCACAGTCGAGACAGAAGAGTTATGCAGACAAGAAGGTCCGAGATGTATCTTTTATGATTGGTGAGAAGGTCTTGCTAAAGGTTTCACCCACAAAGGGTGTTATGAGATTTGGGAAGAAAGGGAAGCTGAGTCCGCGGTTCATTAGGCCTTTTGAGGTAATTAGGAGGATCGGGGAGGTGGCTTATGAGCTTGCCTTGCCACCTAGCTTGTCGGGCGTCCATCCAGTTTTTCATGTGCCTATGCTCCGGAAGTACATTGGGGACCCGTCCCATGTTCTAGATTTCAATACAGTTCAGTTGGAGGGTGACTTGACTTATGAGGTAGAGTCAGCAGCCATTTTGGATCGTCAGGTTCGGAAGTTGAGGTCAAAGGATGTCGCTTCGGTGAAAGTGCAGTGGAGAGGTCGGCCCGTGGAGGAGGCTACCTGGGAGACCGAGCAGGAGATGCGGAGCAGATACCCTCACCTATTTGAGGCATCAGGTATGTTTCTTGACTCGCTCGAGGACGAGCGTTTTTTTAAGTTGGGGAGGATGTGACGACCCAACCTGTCGTCATGTGTGTTACCACCTCGTTTCCCCCATTTTCTATTTCTTTATGCTTCATTATCAGTATTAGATGTGTTAGAGTTGATTTGGAATGGTTCTAGAAGGAAATGAGACACTTAGTCTCTTTAAGGAAGGTTTGTTTTGAAAAAGTCAACCGGACGTTGGCTTTTGTGTTAGAGGGCTCGGATATGAATTCCGATGATTTGGTTAGCTTCGGGGGATGATTTGTGACTTAGGAGTGTGATCAAAAGTGATTTTGGAGGTCCGGAGTAGAATTAGGCTTGAATTGGCAAAGTTACGATTTTGGCGAATTCCGGTCGATAGGTGAGATTTTGATCCGAGGGGTCGGAATGGAATTCCGAGAG
>NW_017681660.1:8364-11005 GCF_001879085.1 Nicotiana attenuata
AATAAATGGAGCGGGCTGCACGGCCGCAACGGGGTACTGGAGAGTACCGGTCTATGTGTTGCATTGCATATTTTAATTGTCATTTATTCTTTATCTGTTGTGGTATTATTGTAATTGTCCTTGCTATTTTACTGTATTTATAGCTTTACCTTGTGTTTATTTGGGATTTATTATCCTCAGACATTATTTATATTTATTACTTTCTTGGTTGGAAGTACTCACAATACTCCCTGCACCTTGTGTGCAGATTCTGGTACACCACAGGGTGAGTGAGGACTTGTTGGCTGAGCAGCGTTTATCCGGGAGTATCGAGGTAGCTGCATGGCGTTCGCAGCCTTGATCTCTCCCATCTATCTTTATCCTTTTATTCGTATTTTCTTTCCTAGACAGACTTGTGATTAGGTGAATATTTTGTATTAGATGCTCATGTTCGTGACACCAGATCTGTGGGCTATTTAGTATTTTATTTTTGGGGTTTTTGGAGGTTAGAAATTATTTCAGAGATTCCGCTTTAAATTGCTATTTTTACTTGTGAATATTCATTTATCCATCTAGGTTATTTGGTTAAGGTTGTGTAAATGGTCGGACTTTCCTAGCAGTGTGTTGGGCGCCATCACGACCGGAGTTTAGGTCGTGACAGATGTGTACAGTGATAACAAGCGAGTACATGCATATTCCTGGGTGTTTTCCTTAAATCTCAGGACAACACAAATTGGGAGTATCTTAAAGATTATTGTTGGAATAGGATGGAGCCAGGTGCTAATGCCTAAGTTAGAGTGCACATTAATTCTGCTCAGAACATGCAAAGTGATGAAAAATATTGGAATGATGAGAGCACGAAAATTCTCTTTTAGCGTGAGGCATATATCATGGATGACATTGTCGTTAAGGATATTTCATCCAATGTAGGTGTAATCTCCAGGTATATTAAGGCTAAGCTCTTCCTTCATTTTAGCATGATCTCGTAATTACACAAGTTTGTTAACAAGTCATAAAAAAAACTTCATATCCCGGAATTTACGTATATTTTGCTAGTCTCGCAAGTTACGTATATTTTCCTAGTTTTGTAAATTATCATATTCTCCTTATGGGGACTTCATATTTAGTTGAATATTTCCTTCTTCCAGTCAAGAGAGCAGAGGATTTACATATATACAGTACTAAAAGTATTTTCATTACCATCGAGCTATAATCGATGGGCAGGCCCCTATTGGGCAACCTCTGATCAGATGGTAAGTTATATGACGATCCTACTGTGGCCGAGCGCATATGAGCGAGCCCAGTTGGTCGAGATACAGAGCTTAGTATGGCCGAGCGCTTATGAGCGAGCCTACTACGGCAGAGCAGATATATATGTATACCGAGCCTTATAGGGCCGGACAGCTATTTTACTTACTATATTTAGAGAATTGAGTCAGTATCAGCAGGTAAGCATATCTTCAGATTATCTTTGACTTCCAGCTACTTGCAGTTATTATATTATCAGTTTCAGCTTTCAGTATATTGCCTTACATAATTATTTCGTGCTGACGTCCCTTTTCTGGGGGCGCTGCATTTCATGCGTGCAGGTCAGACAGACAGACGAGTAGGCCTCTTCAATAAGTGTTGCCCGAGTTCAGCTTGATCGGTAAGCTCCATGCCTTTTGGAGTTTCCGGGTCTAGAGCCTTATGTATATCTTGTATATATATACGTATATATGTCATGAGTAGGTCGGGAAGGCGTTCCGATCATAGTATATCCATTAGTAGAGGCTTATAGACATATCTTGTCAGTTAGTGCAGTATATTGGGCTTTCAGGCCTTGTATATATATTTGGTTGGTTTGTCAGCTGTAATAAATACGACGGCCTTGTCAGCCAAGTTTTATATTGATATTTAGTCTGCATTCGCTGTCGTCTTGCAATGTGGCCCATGGACAAAAGTATGACATCATATGTTCAGAGTCCCTTAGTTGCAAGTTGGTACGCAAGGATAGGTGAGGCATTGGGTGCCGGTCTCGCCCCCCAAGTTCGGGGCGTGACATTAAGTTCACTAGAATTCAAGTTGAGTTGTTTAAGCCCTCCAAGTCTTTAAGCTGAAGTCTTCAAGTCTGTTAACTCTTCAAGTTGAAGTCTACAAATCCACCAAGTCTTTAAGTCGAGACTTTTTAATTTTCTAATTTTAAGGTGGACGTTTAAGTCCCTTTGCACCTTAAGTTGGTCCCTTTACGGGTTTGTCCTTAAAAGGAACTTTAATTTTCCAATCTTAAGGTGGACGCTTAAATCCCTTTGCACCTTAAGTTGGTCTCTTCACGGATTTGCCTGTCTATATGGTGATACGGATTTGTCCGTCTATATGGTGATACGGATTTGTCTGTCTATATGGTGATGTGAATCTGTTCATCTGTATATTGAGGTGGATTTATCCGTCTTTATGATGATGTGGATTTGTCCGTCTATATGTTGATGTGGATGTGTCCATCTATATGTTGATGCGGATTTGTCCGTCTATATGGTGATGTGGATGTGTCCATCTATATGTTGATGCGGATTTGTCCGTCTATATGTTGATTGGATTTGTCTGTCTATATCTTGAGGGGGATTTGTCCATCTATATGTTGATGCAGATTTGTCCGTCTATATGGTGATGTGGATGTGTCCAT
>NW_017681661.1:0-7615 GCF_001879085.1 Nicotiana attenuata
TTGACTATCATGCTCGAATGTCTTCTTTATTAGTACTACTACATTGCTTGTTTATTTTGCATAACTTGGCCCTCACCATTGTCTATACTGTGCACTTCATTATATACTGAGTCAAAACAATCGTTCTAGGTGATTGATTCTCAACTCAGTGATTGATTTTCAAAACTTTCCTTTGTGAAATCTTGCATTTTTACTCGCCTGTTAAGACAGGAATTGATTCTTTCTCTTTGTTTGGCCTTATCAGATTCCTGTCCAAAATAAATTACTTCCTGTGCTTAGACTTAAACACCTATTGTATGATTTTACTGCTCCTTTTATGGCAACAACCATTCTGCTTAAAGACTGATTTTCTCCTTATCTTGACCCGTGTTAGTATCCGTAGTTGAACAATAATCCCTTGTATTAAAGGGAAGTCTTGTGTTAATTGATTCTGACTTGTGATTGTTTCATATTTGTGTTAAAACTTTACTTATTACCCTTATTCTCCACTCCGTTTTCAAAATTTATAAATAACCCTTACCCTCTTTTCTTTAAAAACACCGACACGAACAACTTGAGTTTAAAATATGACACACTTACGGCTTAAAAACTTCTTCTCTTTACTACTACTTGTGTGTTGCTTTTGCCTAGACGTGTTGAAAGCCAAGGCATAGACTGTGACTTGTGATGGTTTGCTTTACCTTTCTTGCAACTTTGCTTCTTCTACTGTATGTCCTAGTTAATTTACAAGCCTCAACACAATATGTTTTCTGTAATTACTCCAGTTTGTCATTCCTGTCTACGTCTAACTCATGTTTTCTGTAGTCAAGATATGTTACTAGCATCTGTTAATACGTTACCCTTGTAAATTAAATGTTTATCTAATTATGCACCCTGTCAGTCACTTGTTATTTATTTGCTACCTTATGAATCCCAAACTCCGTATCCCCTTATATGCTTTAGGTTATGGTTCAGAAACATGGCAATATTCGAAGTTATTGTCCATGGATATGAACTGGACCCTTTGGGCCCTAAGCTTTGTCAGTTTCCCATCCCTATTCCCTTATTGTGTGTGCTGAGTAACAGCTTTGGCCTGACAGTATTCTAGTTATTGCTCAGACCATAGCTTGACCTCCAGTAGGTCTTTACTCTCTAAAAATTTGGCCAACAGGTTTGGTTAGGGGTGTGCCAGTCTACTTTATGGCTGGGCATGACCACCAGCCTGCCTGGGTATTCCCTATCCCCTTTCTCTTATTGCACTTGCACTATGCTCTTAGAACTTAGGTTCTGCCCCTCTTGTGTGAGCCTTGCTTTGGGACCCTTGAGCTCCCTCTGAACTTGGACACATAAGGGCTGGCCCTTCCACATTGCACAACTCAATTTTCTGATTAACACCTTGGGTGTATGCACTGCCTGGGGTTCCTGAAATCCCTTGGATCTCTGAAACACCCTAGATGAGATAAGGCTTGGAAATCTGGATCTCGGAAGTGGCTCAATCTCATATTATTAGACATTAAGTCTGAATTAGGCTGCTCGGATGTAGTTGATGATTCCTGATGTACTTTTTAATTCCGGTTTTATTTCTTTTGGGCTGTAATAATTTGTATAAACTTGGGGATTTAGTAAAAAAGGGGGATGGGGTTTACTTTTATGCACCAAGGGTAGAAATCATGCCTATAGGGATTTGTTTATGATTTGTGCAACTCCACGTGTAGAAAACATGCCTATAGGATTCGACACTTAATTTCTGCAATAAAGCATATAGATATCATGCCTATAGGGTTAACTTCTGATTTCAGCAATTTCATACATAGATATCCTGCCTATAGGTTTTACTTCTGATTTCTGCAATAAAGCATATAGATAACATGCCTATAGGGTTAACTTCTGATTTCTGCAATTTCATACATAGATATCCTGCCTATAGGATTAACTTCTAATTGTTCTGCAAATTCACATATAGAAATACTGCCTATAGACTTCCGCATCTCTGCATATATAAGCGTCATCAGGCAAACAGTTCGTAGGTTTAATAATAAAAGCTGCATATGGATACCATGTTCATAGGACTTCTGTTAACGTCTGAAAAGATGTCAAAAATCAATAAACATATAGAGAGCATGCCTATAGGAAATCTCGAATCTGAATAGAAGCTACGTCAACTGCTGAACTCGTATTGTTCTGTTAAAACTGGTAACCTTTTTCTATAATCAGTTTGCATTATTTCTAAAATCAGTAGATATCATGCCTAGTTCTATCCAACACTTAGACAAAAGGATTAATTAATCAATCAGATCGGTTTTAGTTAACTGCATTCGAGCGAGCCTAATGTAGACTTTCCGTCTAAAAATGTGCGCTGAACCAGTCCGCTCGTCGCATTATTTAATTAAGACCAAATCAGTACGTGTAAGACATGCTAAACTCTATGACTTTTATCTGATTTATGGAGGCATATTTGAGCCCTGTTTGCTTGTCTGCTTCCCCTTTATTTGCATTACGTGTTTTTGATTGACGCCTTAGCATTTTGTCCTTTGAAAACTTCTAAAAGCCCCCCAAACCCCTCTCCCTTTAGGATTAGTAGTCCATTTGCCTCCGGGACTGATAGGATTGGGACGCATAATAGCATGCAATAAGTAACGATACTATTCCGCGCTTTAATACCTTAACGGGGTAGGGAAGGGTAGACATGGAGATTATGATCACACGGTAACACTATGCGTATAATTGGGTACCGGTGTTGTGTGGATGATCCATGTGATTTATAAACCTAGGACCCCCCTCCCTCTTTGTTATTTTTGTTCCAGAATTTTAAAAGCTGTTCAGTTTTCAGTTTCTCTTCTTTTACTTCAATTCTTTGCACCTATCATGAAAAATCTCTCTTTTAACTGTCTGAATTTTAGTATTGCTTCTCCCTAAACTTCCATCTCTTTCACCTCTTTTAAGTTACTTGCATCAATTATTTGACCCCTTCCCCTTTACTCGTATATCTTTTCTTTAATTATAAAACTACTTTCTTCCAAATTCTAGTATTTTTTAAACCTTTTGTACTTTTTATTTGCAACCATTATGTGAAAGTTTTCCTCGTATTTGCAATGCTTGCTTGTCTACTTGTTGTTTGTATTTAAAGTCACAGTTGTAGCATGGCCGGGAACCACGCTAGTGGATCTTGAGGGGTGCCTAACACCTTCCCCTCGAGATAATTTCTAGCCCTTACCCACACTCTGGTTTTTCATCTCAAATTCTTTCTTAAAGTGTCCTAATGCACTATAATCATTAGGTGGCGACTCTCCAAATCCAAAACCCAATCCCAAACGGGAATAGAATTGTCTTTCCTAAATGTCGTAAACCCGATTTCTCGCTCTTTGGAGGGAGGGAAAAAGGGGGCGTCGACAGGGTGCGCCGGTGTTGTTTGTTAAAAAGAAGGATGGGTCGATGCGGATGTGTATTGACTACCGGCAATTGAACAAGGTTACAATTAAGAATAAGTATCCGCTGCCGAGGATTGATGATTTGTTCGATCAGCTTCAGGGTGCCAAGGTATTTTCAAAGATTGACTTGAGATTTGGCTACCATCAGTTGTGGATTAGGGCATCCGATGTCCCTAAGATAGCTTTCCGCACTCGGTACGGGCATTATGAGTTCTTGGTTACGTCATTCGGGTTGACAAATGCCCCAGCAGCCTTCATGGATTTGATGAGCCGAGTGTTCAGGACTTATTTGGATTCGTTCGTGATAGTCTTCATTGATGATATTTTGATATATTCCCGCAGCCGGGAGGAGCACGAGCAGCACCTTAGAGTGGTTCTTCAGACTCTAAGGGATAGTCAGTTATATGCTAAATTCTCGAAGTGTGAGTTCTGGTTGAGTTCAGTTGCATTTCTGGGTCATGTTATATCAGCAGAGGGTATTCAGGTTGATCCGAAGAAGATTGAGGCAGTCAAGAACTGGCCTAGACCAGCATCAGCAACAGAGATTCGGAGTTTCTTGGGATTGGCAGGCTACTATCGTTGGTTCGTGGAGGGGTTTTCATCTATTGCAGCCCCGATGACCAGGTTGACCCAGAAGGGTGCCCAGTTCAGATGGTCGGATGAGTATGAGGCGAGTTTTCAGAAGCTCAAAACAGCTCTGACTACGGCACCGGTGTTGGTTTTGCCCACAGGTTCAGGGCCTTATACAGTTTATTGTGATGCTTCTCGTATTGGACTTGGTGCAATGTTGATGCAGGATGGCAAGGTCATTGCCTATGCTTCGCGGCAGTTGAAGATTCATGAGAAGAACTATCCGATTCATGATTTGGAGTTGGCAGCCATTGTCTACGCATTGAAGATTTGGAGACATTATCTGTATGACGTGGCATGTGAGGTGTTCACGGATCACAAGAGTCTTCAGTATTTGTTCAAGCAAAAGGAGTTGAATTTAAGGCAGAGGAGGTGTTTGGAGTTGTTGAAAGACTATGATATCACCATCTTATATCATCCGGGAAAGGCCAATGTGGTGGCCTATGCTTTGAATTTAAGGTACCTCTTGCTTTGGATGTTCAGGCTTTGGCTAATCAGTTCATGAGGTTGGATGTTTCTGAGCCCAGCCGTGTGTTAGCTTGCACAGTCGCTCGTTCTTCTTTGTTGGAGCATATCCGTGATCGACAGTATGATGATCCCCATTTGTGTCCTTAGAGACACGGTGCGGCGCGGAGGTGCCAAGCAGGTTACCTTAGGTGATGATGGAGTTTTGAGATTGCAGGGTCGAGTTTGTGTGCCTAATGTGGATGGACTCCGAGAGTTGATTTTTGAGGAGGCCCATAGCTCCAGGTACTTTATTCATCCAGGCGCCGTGAAGATGTATCAGGATCTGCGGCAGCATTATTGGTGGCGAAGAATGAAGAAGGATATCGTTGCATATGTGGCTCGGTGTTTGAATTGTCAGCAGGTTAAGTACGAGCATCAGAGGCCCGGTGGTTCATTTCAGAGGATTGAGCTTCCCGAGTGGAAGTGGGAGCGGATCACTATGGATTTCGTTGTTGGACTCCCGCGAACTCGGAAGAAGTTTGACGCAGTATGGGTCATTGTTGATAGGCTGACCAAGTCAGCGCATTTCATTCCTATGGCAGTCTCCTATTCTTCAGAGGGTTAGCTGAGATCTATATCCGGGAGATTGTTCGCCTTCATGGTGTGCCCGTGTCTATCATTTCGGACCAAGGTACGCAGTTTACCTCGCGTTTCTGGAGAGCAGTTCAGCAAGAGTTGGGCACACGGGTTGAGTTGAGCACAGCATTTCATCCCCAGACGGACGGGCAGTCCGAGCGGACTATTCAGATTTTGGAGGATATGCTCCGAGCTTGTGTCATTGACTTTGGAGGCTCGTGGGATCAGTTTTTGCCTTTAGCGGAGTTTACCTACAACAACAGCTACCAGTCGAGTATCCAGATGGCTCCTTATGAGGCTTTATATGGTAGGCGGTGTCGATCTCTGGTTGGATGGTTTGAGCCGGGAGAGGCTCGGTTGTTATGTACGGATCTGGTTCAGGATGCCTTGGACAAGGTCAGGATTATTCAGGATAGGCTTCGTACAGCTCAGTCCAGGCAAAAGAGTTATGCCGACCGCAAGGTTCGAGATTTGGCTTTCATGGTCGGTGAGCGGGTATTGCTTCGAGTGTCGCCTATGAAGGGCATGATGAGATTTGGGAAGAAGGGCAAGCTTAGCCCTAGGTTCATTGGTCCGTTTGAGATTCTTGATCGAGTGGGAGAGGTGGCTTATAGACTTGCATTGCCGCCGAGCTTATCAGCCGTGCATCCAGTGTTTCATGTGTCCATGCTTCGAAAGTATCACGGCGATCCATCCCACGTGTTAGATTTCAGCACTGTCCAGTTGGACAAGGACTTGTCTTATGAGGAGGAGCCCGTAGCCATTCTAGACCGGCAGGTTCGTCAGTTGAGGTCGAAGAGTTTTCCTTCTGTTCGTGTTCAGTGGAGAGGTCAGCCTCCTGAGGCCTCGACCTGGGAGTCCGAGTCCGATATGCGGAGCCGTTATCCCCATCTTTTCCCCGACTCAGGTACTTCCTTCTTCTGTCCGTTCGAGGACGAACGGTTGTTTTAGAGGTGGAGAATGTGATGACCCAAAAGGTCATCACTTGCTTTTAAATTGAATTTTGTGTTCGAGGCCTTAAAACCCTCTTTTATCTTCACCTCGATTTGCGTGCGCAGTCCGGTCGTGTAGCCGGAAAGCTGTTATGTGAAAAATCTGTGAAATATTGAAATTTTGACTTAAAATGCATTTAAGTTGATTTCGGTCAACATTTTGGGTAAACGGACCCGGACCCGTGATTTGATGGTCCCGAAGGGTCCGTAGGAAAATATGGGACTTGGGCGTATGCCCGGAATCGAATTCCGAGGTCCCAAGCCCGAGAAATGAAATTTTAAAGAAAATTATTTTCTGAAATTGTTTAAAGGATTTGGAAATGAAATTCGATTAGAACATGTTGGTATCAGGCCCGTATTTTGGTTCTGGCGCTCGGTACAGGTCTTATATATGATTTAAGATGATTCTTTGAAATTTGGTGAGAAACGGATGTCATTTGACGTGATTCAGACTTTAAATGAAAAATTTGATGTTTTAAGAAGTTTGAAATAATTCATTGATTTTGAGGTTAAATTCGATGTTAATGATGTTAATTTGGCGATTTGATCGCACGGATCAGTTCATATGGTGTTTTTGAGTTAGTACGTATGTTTGGTTAGGAGCCCCGAGGGCTCGGGTGAGTTTCGGATGTGTTTCGGAAGGTTTTAAACTCTTAAAAAGTTACAGGTTTTCAGTTGTTGGTATTCTGATATTTCCTTCTTCGCGTTCGGGGGAGGACCTGCGCGAACGCGATGTGTTAATTATGCTGAAGGAAATTCCTTCTATGCGAACGCGTAACCCAGGACGCGAACGCAAGGCGTTGGGGGGGGGGGTCTTCCCTTCGCGAACGCGGTCCTGGCCACGCGAAGGCCAATTGAGCCTGGGCAGGGGAGGGGAAATAACCTACGCGACGCGGCCACATGGACGCGAACGCGAAGGCCTAGCAGGCCTAACCCATCGCGAACGCGATGGGCCTGTCGCGAACGCGATGAGTAATTTCGCCCAGTTATTTTAAAAGACCAGAACAAAACACATTACGAGATTTTCACCATTTTTCACAAACTTCTTCTTCTCCACACCTCTTAGGCGATTTTTGAAGAACTTCATCACCATAACCTCTTGGGTAAGTAATCTTTGACTTGTTTTCTTCCATTATTATCAACACCCACTAGATTTCTAGGCCTAAAACATGTGATTAAGGGTAGAAAATTAGGGATTTGGGTAGAGTTAGGGTTTTTTAGATTATTTGGGAATTTGACCTCGTTTTGGGGTCGGATTTCAAAACAAATTATATATTCGGGCTCGTGGGTGAATGGGTGATCGGGTTTTGGTCCGAACCTCGTGTTTTGACCAAGTGGGCCCGGGGTCAATTTTTGACTTTTTGGGAAGAATGATTAGAAAGCTATAATTAAGTATTGGAATGGGATTGTTGAGCATTTATTGATGTTATTAAGTCGATTATGTATAGATACAATTGATTTGGAGCCGAATTCAAAAGGAAAGGCGGTATTTGAGGATTGAGT
>NW_017681661.1:7640-11005 GCF_001879085.1 Nicotiana attenuata
TTTGAGTTATTCTGTAGAAACAAGGATATTATTAGTGGAAGACGCTCATAAATCGACTGCGTCCACCACCTCAAAATTCCAGAAGGCCGAAAAGCTCGTACTAATTCAACATCCTAATGTCACGTATCACGATATTATTTAAAAGAATAAAAATAATATCGTTAATAGAAAAAGAAAAAGCTCTTCAACCTAACATCTCAGAGCACGATTAAGAAAATAAATAATAATTAATTAATATGAAATATAAAAATTCTTGGTAACTAAAAATTAAAGGATACCTCAAAAATTCTAAATAAGATATGTGAAGCAGTATATATGTTTAAAAAATGGCAGAACGGGCCTTCAATTACTCTTGCATACATTTCATTACGCAGTAAATGCATGTCACCAAGTAGGTATACCTCAATTCATTAATAAAAAATTTAAGATGATACTTTGGCACGATCTCGAGCTAGATTGCAAGACCTTTAGGCTGATGATAACTTTGCATGGGAGTATAGACAATTTTAAAGATGCTTATAAAACCATCAAAGATTTTGAAAAAATTGGCGTGATGCCGACCACATGCATTTACAATGCCATATTTCCAGAATAAAAATCATGTTCAAAAGGTGTTAAAGATGCTAATTTGAAGCCAAATTCTCGCGATCTCTGTTTGCTGACACACTATTGCACCAGCGGAGATCATTTATATGAGATTTGTCAAGAAAAAATTATCAGGAAGATATAAAAATGAATGATGCAGAGTTTGTGTATTTGAAGCTTTAAATAAATATGTATTCTTGGAACAATCTAAAAAGACTAAAAAGAAGCATCGTTTCTGCAGGTAATTTGTCGGCTTATGCGTTATTTGAGCAAATTAACAAGGGCTAATCAATAAAGTTGGTATTCTAAAAGTTAAATTTTAATAAGAGGCCTTAAACTCTTAATACTGTAGAGTTTTCTTGTTGTTTAAGGTACAATGTTCTTACAAAATATAAAACCATGAACTTCACTTAATAATATTGTCATTTACATTGGTAAGGTTTAATTCGAAATAATAAGATGTTAGCCACATATTTGTAACGTATCTTGGATATTGATATAAAAAACGTTATTTAGTAATATGAAAATTTGAATAGTTTAATTTAAAGTTCTAAAAAAAATTACTGTTAAGAATTAAGCATTCTTCTTTCTTTCTTTCTGTTTGTATAGAAATTTCGTACTTTTTTTCTACATATTTCAATATTTTCTAAGCAATAATAAAATAATAAAATCTACTGTTAAAACTTTTTGGTGCCTTGAAAATCTGGGAGCCTAAAGCAAAGACTTTAATAGTCTCGCCCTAGAGCCACCCCTGAACAAATGTTACATGCCCTTACGTTATATCAAAGAATGCTTAGAGAAGAACGTTAGGCTAAAATAAATGCAATTTCTAGACTTATTGAATACTACCAAAAGGATGAATTGCCTACATTATTAGATTTCTTAAGAATTTCAAAGGCAATGATTATTGGATTGATGTCATATCAATAATAGTTTATTATTTATATTTTAATTAGATTGTCATTTTATGTTTTCCAATAATATTCTTTTTTTATTTATAATATTACATAAATACTAAATTATACCCCTTCTTAGCTAGTTTAGTAATGCTCAAAAGTTATCTCTTACAGTCTTTTGCTAACTTAAGTTATCTCTTACCACCGTATTAACTTCCTCCATAACAAGTTCTTAAAAATCTGAAATGGACAGTCCCAACCTTCAAGTTGAACCTCCCCCAAACCACCTGATATTTCAACAGGCCAATCAACTGCCCCTTCCTCGTTTAAGGAAAAGCTTCTGACCAATGACCACGAAAATAATTTTTCATCTTTCTCAACATCATCTCACTTACTACCTATGGCAATTGACCCCATCGAGACGGACTTTGGAATTTCAGCATCAGAACTGAAAAATAACAACACAGTCCAAATAACTGGAGAAGATAAGCAACGTATCTACTATCCCTGGAGATTCTCTTTAATAATCAAACTACAAGAGAAAAAAATTCTCCATCAGGTACTCAAACGGAAAATAACTGATTTATGGAAGCCTTCTGAAGCTTTTCCTCTTATTGATCTGGGAGAAGGCTACTACACAGTAAAGTTCAACAAAGAAGAGAACATGGCAATAGCCTTACAAAAAGGGCCCTGGTTCTTCTTTGGGGCTTTTCTATCAGTACAGCGATGGGAACCTAATTTCGTGCCATCAAGAGCAATACAAACGCTAACAGCAATAAGGGTAAGACTGCCTAAGCTACCCACAGAATTCTACGACGACAAGATTCTTGCCAAGGTTGGTAACAAAATAGGGCGTCTGCTCAAGGTGGATACATGTACCTCTGCAGCCCTTCGTGGTCGTTATGCCAGAATATGTGTAGAATTACCTTTAAACAAACAGGTTAAATCCTTTGTATGGATTAGATCACACAAACAACAGATTTTATACGAATGTGAAAAGCTCCTTTGCCTCAACTGTGGCTACCTAGGACACTCATCCAGCAAGTGCCTTAAAACCAATACCCAAATAAAAGCACCATTCATAAAAGAAAAAGAAGATCTGCAGCAAAAAACACAAAAACACAACATACAAGAAGAACAAGGAAAAGTCATCCAAAAGGACCAGCTTAAACCAGCAGTGGAAGACCTTGCATCATCGGAGGACTGGAAAACTGTTTCATTCAAAAAAGGTACCAAAAAACAAGCCACAAGTAAAGAACCTTCATCAACAACAGGTATAAACGTTAATATCTATGATGCTTCCACAGGTAAATTCCTTACTACTCAAGTTTTTAATTACAAGGCAAGACCCAACCACATTGACAAAGTCAATAACACGATAGAGAGAAATCACGTTTCAAATCTCCCTTCCGCTAATACCTCCCATAACCATTTCTCTCCTCTCACTTATCAGAACATGGTTTTAGATAACCCACAAAACCACCTTGATAATGATCTAGATAGACCCCTACGACACACTGTCATTACGCATGCTTCTACTAACCCTTCGATTAAAAACCTAAATAATAGTAGTTTTACTCTTAATAACCCTACTCCTGCAAACAATAATCCTAGTGATTTCTTAAAAAATAAAAATAGTGTTTCAGACCCTAGGGCACCTCTTCCAACCCCCTATCCCCATGGAACCAATAAGGGCAACAACACCAATACCCCACCTCGTAACACCCCACCTCGTAACACCCATACCACCCCTCCAACCCCCCTTACCAACAAGGGCATTACAAATAAAATTAAATACTTGGCAACAAACGAAGGTCCCTTTTTACAAATGGACACTGCCATTGTACACGTAGATCATAAACAAACAAATTCCCAAACTATTAA
>NW_017681662.1:0-1252 GCF_001879085.1 Nicotiana attenuata
ATGGGACCTCCTCACATCCCTCATGACGAATCCGTTACCAGAAGCTCTCGAATCTCGCCGGAGTTGGTTGAATTTTTGAATCGACGAGGCGGCAGAACCCTAGGACTCCATAAGTGAGTTTTTCCTTGTTCTTCTTCGTTAGTTTCTTCTTCATGACTGATATTTCTTCTTGATTAATCAATTTAGGGTTTGATTTTATTTCTTCTCATTTTTTTATCAATTCGTTTGATCCAGTGTTCGAGTAGGTTAGCCTGTTTCTTATTTGTTTTTTCTTCATTGTCATTTAATCAATAGTGAGAATTGGTTCGTTTGTCAATTTAGTGGTGATTGAGTTCTTTAGAATTAGGGTTGATCATGTTTAGGGCTTAGTTTAAGTTTTGAGTTGCTTGAATTTTCTTCAGGCTTCATGTATGATTAAGTTTGTTCTATTAGTTTGATTGTGTGTTTCGAATCTGTTTTTCTTACAGTCTTGATAGTCTTTAATCAAGCCTATTTGGGCACTGTTTGACTTTGATTTGTTTAAACTAGTAATCCTGTATTGATGTTATTAGTTAGTTTAGTTTAGTCATTTCAATTTAATCAGTAATTGTTGTTTAGTCAGTGTTTGTTTTCAAATAATCCTTAAGCTTAGGTTAAGTTGATTTGGATTAAATAAGGTTAACCATAGTCAATATTAATTAAAGTAAAGGGGTTTGGGTTGGTCCGTAATTCCAAGAGGGTTAAAGGGTATTTTGGGCATTGAAAAGGGTAGTTTAATCAGATTTGGTAATTGTTGAAGTGAAGTAAGGGTAGAATAGGAATTGTAATGGGTTTAGACCCTTCTAGAATGGGCTGTAGTACAGATTTCAACAAAATAGGTGTAGTTACTTGGGTAGCAAGTCAAGAAACAAGGGGTAAAAAATAGAATTACAATAGGGACTAATAGGAAAAGTGAAAATCTGAAATTGGACCCTAAGTTTGCCTATAAATAGGCATTCATTTGCCTTGTATAACAAGTTTTGGAGCCTCTAAAAATTCCCTCTCATTGTTCACAAGTTTCAGATCTGAAAGTTGAAATCCAAACTCTAAATCTTCAAAAAATCCAAAAAGAAAACAAGCAAAAACAACAGAAATTCCAAAAAAATACTGTTGCATTGAGTTCCTTAGATCAATTTCGAGTTTGAGCAACTATTTCGAGTCTCTAGCTTAGTTTAAAGAGGAGAATGGCTTGAAATTCCTTGTGTTTTGGCTGCTGAAGTTTCAGAGGGTATTT
>NW_017681662.1:4756-5685 GCF_001879085.1 Nicotiana attenuata
AAAAATATTTTTCTTCTACTTTACATTTATTATGCAAGAACTACGCTCGGTCTGATTCACGCGGGGTCGTGATACGTAGGCAATCTCCATAGGATTCGACCATAACCAAAAGGAAAAGAAAAAAAAAGAAAAAGAAAAGAGAGGAAAAACCACAAAAGGCAAAAAAGAAAAGAAAAGAGCGGAAAAAACAAAACTCAAGAAAGGAAGGAAATAGGAACGAGAGAAGACAAAGGCAAGAGTGAAGAAAAGAGGAAAAGAAGAAAACAAAGGAGAAAAGTTTGCAATTGGAAATAAGGAAAAGCCGGGATGACGCATGCGCCCGATCAAAAGTTGTTACCAATATGTTACATGCCCTAACGCTAACATTTTGTCATGTCATACCAGAAAGGTGGTTAGTTTGTGGTTTTAAAGTGGTAACTCCTCTTCACAACACGAGGACAAAAGGCAGTCGGCATCCTGGCAACCCATCCCTGCAACACCTGAGCAAAAACCAAAATGAACATGACAGGGCAAGAGTCAGACGCCAGTATCGTGGACCCATCGAAAGAGGTAGAAATGGTAGATGTCAAAGCGATGAAGGAAGAGATGTACAAGTTGAGCCACCAGATGGCAGAGATACACCAGGCTTGGGCTAAGGGTCAGCCGGCGCCAGTTTATCCCGCCAATCCAGCATATATCCCACCTTTGGCTCAGTCTCAGGAGCTTCCTCCTGCGAGTTCATCTTCACCTTTCCCTTTCTACCAACAGAGTTATGGCGCCACCTCCTATCTTCCCCAAGCTCCACCACCCAAACAAAACCCTCCCCCATCAATCACCCCTGTCTTTGTAGCGCCTCCACCTGCCACACTGCAAAGCTCTCCAGTGAGCCCCTGTTTCAAGATCACGACGGTCAGTACTATCCTCCTGACGTCCTACCTTTAAAGTTCCTG
>NW_017681662.1:10034-11004 GCF_001879085.1 Nicotiana attenuata
ACTTCTCCTAGACAGAAATCTTAGCTGATGAATCTTCTCCTAAGATAACAAAATAGACCTAGTCTGATTCGAATTTTCTCCTAGGATCAAAATCTTAGTCTGATGAATCTTTCTCCTAAGATAGAAAACCTAGTCTGATGAACTTTCTCCTAGGATCAAAATCTTAGTCCGATGATCTTTCTCCTGAGATAATGAAACGACCTAGTCTGATGAATTTTCTCCTAGGATCAAAATCTTAGTCTGATGAATCTTTCTCCTAAGATAGAAAACCTAGTCTGATGAGCTTTCTCCTAGGATCAAAATCTTAGTCCGATGATCTTTCTCCTGAGATAATGAAACGACCTAAACTGATGAACCTTCTCCTAGGATCAAAATCTTAGTCTGATGAATCTTTCTCCTAAGATAGAAAACCTAGTCTGATGAACTTTCTCCTAGGATCAGAATCTTAGTCCGATGATCTTTCTCCTAAAATAATGAAATGGCCTAAACTGATGAACCTTCTCCTAGGATCTAAATCTTAGTCTGACGAATTTTTCTCCTAAGATAGGAAATCTTAGTCTGATGAATTGTTCTCCTAAGATTGAAGACCTAGTCTAGTGGGCTTTCTCCTAGGATCAAAATCTTAGTCTGAGGAATCTTTCTCCTGAGATAGTAAACCTAGTCTGATGAACCTTCTCCTGGGATCTACATCTTAGTCTGATGAAACTTTCTCCTAAGATAACCAAAACATACCTAGTCTGATGAATTTTCTCCTAGGATCAAAATCTTAGTCTGGTGAATCTTTCTCCTAAGATAACTAAATGGACCTAGTCTGATGAACTGTCTCCTAGGATCTAAATCTTAGTCTGATGAAACTTTCTCCTAAGATAACAAAATGGACCTAGTCTGATTAACCTTCTCCTAGGATCTAAATCTTAGTCTGATGAAACTCTCTCCTAAGATAGTAAGATAACAAAAGTGGACCTAGTCT
>NW_017681663.1:0-3717 GCF_001879085.1 Nicotiana attenuata
GGGCTCTGGTTAATTTATTTATGGCGTATTTTCATGTACAAAAATATGGGGTGTAACACCATTCCCCCCTTTAAAATATTCGTCCTCGAATGTTGACTGATGCGCTTATCGTTCTCATATTCCATAGCTCTTGCGAACACTTTAGTAGTCCTTTTGCCATCTAGGCAACTGTTCTATGAATAAGTTCAAAGTCTAGGGTATTCCCCCTTTAGTCTTTTTGCTCATATCATGACCTGTGGTCGAAATCTTCCTAATCTTGCAACTTCTGTTACCTCTTGTCATGCGGCCTGTATGACCCTGGCTTTGTAGGTGCACTTGTGCATTTCATCTTTCCTTTTTCCTTTTATCTTTTAGTCAATCTCTAGGCCTTACTTTGTATATACAAGGCTTAATAGGATACCTCTCTGGGCCTCTATGGGTATACTAAAGTCCTTTGCTCGATATTTTGTAGAACTTGTGAATATGGCCATATCTTATTTCATATATTTGGTTACCCATTCACATGACTTTACTGCATTTACATGGGTTATACTATACCATAATTTTCCCTTCAACCTACCTTTACTAAGGTACGCTTACCAAGCTCCCAATTACTTTTGTTTCCTATCCTTTAAGTATAAATCCCAGTCCTTCAATGCTCCTTCATTACCGTTCGTCTTAAGAACGGCGGCCTAATCTCATCTCATACTTTGTGACTTTTGTCCATCCATTGTTGATTTGCCTCAATATTAATCTACAATATACCACTGATAACTTGAAACTTCTTACGTCATACCTTTGCCCCTAGGGCTTATGTTACCTCAAGGAATATTCGAAGTGATTCCCATAATCGTATTTCATAGTGTCTCAATGTGATTCACCTTATGGGGGTATCTTAATCTCGTACAATCCATGAAATCCTCTTCAAATCACTACTCACTTGAAGGCCTAAACATCATCCTTTATCCATCACAATTACACCCTCATTGTACTACCAGGACAGCATTCCATCTTTTCTAAATGCTACTAGTCTTAGACTCCTCTATGTTCATTTAGGTTGTACCGAGCTTTTATTACATATGGAAATCATCAGCTCCCTTGTTTTGATGGGTTTAATCTCGAGGACATACATATTCTCGTCACCTTCTCACTCGCCTTTTCTTATCCTTACTCTTGTCTTCCTAAAACCTTGTCGCTCTATCATACTTTATCCTGCAACATACACATACCCATTTATACTACTGCAACTTTCCTTTAACTTGCTTGCACTATAGATTTCCTTATGTTATTCTGGAATATCAAGCGAGACATCACATCGTCTCTAACTCTTCTATACTCTTTTAACTACACCTCTCGATACGTAGAAACCATAGACTAGAAGATCTGCCACTAATGATGCCGCTATCATTCCTGGATATTGAATCTCCATGCTTATAACCTTCTATCCGAAGTATGGATTATTCACAACTTTTTTTTTCATTTTAGTAGCCGTACGTTGTTCACTTTTACCTTACTTACTTAAAATCTCGTATCGTATCTTCTATCTCCTTTCTGACCTCCCTTCCACCTAGGTGTAATTCCCGTCCATAACTTGAAGCTCTATTATAATTCTTACACCTCTAGTGCATATTCGGTGGGAGCTTCGTACTGACTTCTTATGAGGCCCATACTTTTCTAACTGGATTTATCTTAGAGCTGTTATAGATTATGGTTGTTATGTTATTCCTTTTGAACATCTGATATTAAGAGTGATTCTGTCATGTTCTCAAGCACAACTTCTATAATTTTTCTAGTTCCGATAATCAGAACTCTTGATTTACTTGGGTGATGTGATTCTTTAGCTTCCTCTTCCTTCCGATCAGCCTTTATGTAGGTTTAAGCTACCTTCCGATTTGTGGCTCATGGTATCAATTATTACCTTAGCCTTTCATGGGCGTTATGGAATATCCATGCTACAATCTTTTAACAATTCAATCATTTGTCTATGCCCTGGGCTCAATTCTTCGTTTTAACTTATACCAGAGTCTTCTATGGTTGTATGATTGCCAACAAATATAATGCTCCAAAATCTTGAGTGTGTCCATAATGTCACCAACTCGGGATCATTGATCAAATAATTCCTTTCCTTCCTTCTTAGCTTTCTTCAATGTAAGCTATTACCTTTCCCGGTCTTTCTTACCCCTTGTTGCATTCATACTTAGCTTATCTTAGCTCCCACGCAAGCCGAAATTTTCGTACAACTCATATGATCTTCGAATATTTCTTTTGATTTTTACTTCCCGTTCACTAGCCGTGGTAGATTCCTCTTTCTTATGGAGGACGTACAATGTTGTTGTAAAACTGTTGTTACAAGACCATTTCCTCTTTAGGTCACTGTGCTTAGGTTGAAGCCTTCTTCCTTATTTCCTCAGCTAGTCCTTCACTGTAGTACTTAGGGAGGATCCTCTGACTCTTGTAAAGATGCGAGCTTATTATATCGTATTCCCGATAGAATTTTTGATGTTCGTGCTCAGTTGTAGTTATCCTTAGTTACTTACCTCCACACTCGTCTACTCGTATGGCTGCTTCTGAACTGAAGTTTTGAAACTATCTTTTATTTCCGTAAGACTCATACGGTACCTTTAACTACTCCGACTCTTGTTTGAATACATCTCAAGTAATATAATGATATTCTCCGAGGATGAATTCTCCATGTTGGGTTCTATTATGTTTATATTACACGATCTGATGACTCGTCTGTAACCTCCTATTTAGCCATAACTGGGATCTTCCTGACAAATTACTAACTACTCGTTAGCCCATTCTCATATCAATATTCCTCGTACTCTTTCTTGGGTTATTTACTTTGTTTTAACATACGTCTCACACTGGCTCCTTATTTATTAATAACAGCTCGGGCAGGAACCCTTAGTTCTTCTCCTTGACATTGCGTTTGCATAATGTTCTGGAATCGTAGCATATATGTAGCATTTGGATAAGTGCAATCTCATCCCTTTCTCATTTTTATCGCATTCTTCCTTTACCATTCCATAGTCACTAGAACCACTTAATTCTGACTTAATACCACATTCGCATCACTCCATATTTCCCCCTTTAGGGGTGTACTAAGAGTTTGAGCTATGAAGACCATCCTATAGATGTTTTACCTCTTAATCTTTTGGCGTCGTTTCTCAACATCAATGACCCTTACTCGCCTTGCGGCAATCCTTCTGTACCAAGGATGACAAATTCCCTTACTCGCGAGAGTGACACTTAATATAACTGGTACATACAGTCCTTTAAGCTTAACTTTGCTAACATTGCTTGCTTTAGGGAGGCGTCTTCCTGAATGATCATTCTCTAAATTTCTCATGAATCTTCTTCTGTTGTCCGCCCTATTATTGCTGGAACGCGATCTGAAATTCTCATGATGCTGACTATTAAATCACTCAGTCCCTAATTCATATTTAGTTTATCTTGTTTACCAGTCCATACTGATTTCTGTTACTTTGGGGATTAACTCTCCCCTCTGGTAGTCGCGTTGGAGTCACGAACTTAATTCACGAAATGAGGATATAACCCTATGGCCTATACTCTTTTGTTGTCTTAAGGCCCATCACCTTTCGTCTCTTCTTTCATTTAACTATAGGTTCTGTAACACTCTACCGTTTTTATCCATGTATCACACCTTATTCATAATGCTTCCTTATCTCTCTTCTCATTACTCAGCTAATATTTCTGCATATCCCTTTTTCTTGT
>NW_017681663.1:4505-6593 GCF_001879085.1 Nicotiana attenuata
CAACATCATTCAAGCACTAAACAATCACACCCATTAATTAACCACACTAGGGTTGAGCCACAACCCTAGCTAATGGGTTTAGCTAGCCATAATAGCAACAGAAATTGAAGAAGTAGTAGATAAAATCAACATATTAATTAACTAGAATGTTAATCTACAAGAATCCACGATAAAACAAGATGAAAATGCCCAAAATAGGCTAAAACTTGAGTCTCACGAGTGCTGCTGCTATCTGATGTCTAAAACTTAACCTAGAAATAATAAAATATTCTATTTATACTAGGCTAAAAAAACTGGACAAAAATACCCCTGCGGGGCTGGCGCGGACCGCGCAAAAGTGCAGCGCGGCTGCGTAGGGGTATTGGCCTTCGATCATTCACTTCTGAAGCTGGGGACGCGGACCGCACAAAGAGGTAGCGTGGCCACGCAGGCTAATGGGCGCGGACCGCACAACAATGAAGCGCGACCGCATGGACACCAGCGCTGACTGCGTAGAAATGGACGCTGACCGCGCATGGAAACCCCTGAAATGGATGCTCTTTGAATCTCCTAGCGCGGCCGCGCAGCAAATCAGTGCGGTCCGCGCTAGGTCCTCTTGTCCCTACTTCAATGATTTTTGACACTTGAGCAGGCTTCACTCCGTTTCGAGCTGATTTTTGACTTTCGTCATCTTGTCGCTCAAACCTGCAATTAAGCGCACTTTGTAAGCATTCTGGGTCTATTTTATGACAATTCATACATAAATCATAGGAAAGTATGGGCATAAAACGTGTTAAAATCACAGTTATCAACTCCCCCAAACTTAAACCTTTGCTTGTCCTCAAGCAAGTAAAAGAAGACCTACCCTTGAAAAGGAAACATCCAAGTAATTCCAGCTTATCCTAAGGGAGCCTCATCACGCATCAATTGGGACTAACAATTGCCCTCAATACGAATGCATCATTAACACATTTTTAGTCTTTTAAGAACTATGGATCGAATGTGACACGAGAGCATCAAGGGTTGACTCATTTCATCAAGGCGCTTTTCTCAAATACCTTGGTCTTTGTGGAACCCAAACTCACACATCCTCAACTCTCCCTAAGCGAACCTCACTTTTTAGAGTAATGACACACAACCCGAGGTTGATGGATTTTTTCACTCATTTCTCTCACAAAGAAGGTCATAAGTTCAGCTTTAGGTACCATATGCTTGCCCCTTATGTAAGTATCCACTAATGTAGGCTTCCCTCAACTCAAGATCATATAGGGCTTTTGAGGAGTCATTGTGAAGGCTTTTGGGTGAAGGTAGGACATGTTTTTGTTCATCTAGGTTCAATCTTCCCTTTAGCACTTCTTTTGATTCATTATGGCATACTTTTTGACTCATTTGAGTATTTCACTTCTTTCAATTCTTTCAAGGGGTTAGAGAGACACATTGTCACTCTTTCTTTTGCAATTCAAACCTTTCTCCTTTTTCTACTTTTACACAACCTTTTTCACTTTGTTTTCTTTGAATCCCCTTTTCCGGTTCTTATTCACTTTTGTATTTCTTTTTGTCTTTTTCTCGTTTTCATTGCCTCCCTTTTCTTTTGCTTTTGTGCCTCTTTACCGCATTGATGCCTTTCTTGTCTCAACCCCCCCAAACTTAGATATTTGCCATTGCTCAAGGGAAGATTTGGGTGCCAAGAGAGGGTCTCATTGAGAACGGGTATAGGCTTGTAGCTTTGGTTCATGAAAGAAGAAGGTTTAAGGCTCAAAAGGGTTGAACTAGGGATCATTTCATTGGTAGGTCATGGAAATTGTTCAAATTTGGAAGTTCGGACCAAGGAGGGCCTATATTCACTTCTCAAGTCAAGTTTTACCTATGATTTCGCCTCAACGAACATTCAGGGCAAGTTCTAGACCATCGGCTTGGAGCTTAGACTCACAATTCAAATTCTCACCACACACACTCAGGGGTTGCTAAAGACATCGAGTTGAGAGCCCACAACGACCTTAGTTCCAATTCAAGCGCACAATGGCCCCACACGACCATATGATGATTGTTTGGTCAACACAAGAGTCTCAAGGCCAAAATTTTCACCATCCTAAACACAACATTATGTCT
>NW_017681663.1:8057-11003 GCF_001879085.1 Nicotiana attenuata
GTCACAGTGGAGTTCTTTTTGGTGTAGGCTACGTTGGTGTAGAACTCCTTGACCATGTGTTCATTTGCATTTATCAACCCGTCACTGAAGTGGTCCCACCCGCTTCTAGTTTGAAATCGTTCATGAACTCTGGGTAGAAGTGGCAATAAGTCCTTGGTTATGATGCACCTCTCGGGGATGAGATGTCTTTTGGACCACATTTCTCGGAATTTGTGGAAGGCCACTTGACTGACAAAGCGGTCTTCCCACACTTCCGCTTTTCTTGTTCGTTCCACACCGCCAACCTCGGGTACCCCACTAACGGGAAGCTCCTCAGCACTGTCAGCACTATCCCCAGATTCTGAAGATGTGGGGGAAGTGGAGTATTTGCCGCTGCCCGCAGCTGAGCCATCAGACGACTCAGATTGTATAGCTTGTGGATTTTGGGCTGGGACTAAGGGGACTTGCCCCGAATCAGCTGATAGTTCCTGAGAGGGAAGGTACTCACTCCCCGATTGCTCCTCGTCTGTCACTATTTGCTTTCTTGTCTTTAGTTTTGGTTGGGGAGTGAGTTTCTTTAGCTTAGCTTTCCCTCCCCGGGAGGGTTCACCTCGACCGGGTTGTTTGGCACCACGTCCTCTGTGTCTCACCATTTTCTGCACACAAATGATTCTAACATTGTTAGTATAGGCAAGTGCAGTGTATTATCATTATCATAATAAGACAGGACAGCAAGAAGCAATGTTGCAGTTAGTAAAGTAGACTAGAGTGGTGCGGACCGCGCCAACAGGGCATGCGGCCGCACTGGGCTACTACTCCAATTTGGGACCTCTCTAAACCTCGCTGACGCGGGCTGTGCAAACATGGCATGCGCCCGCGTGGGGCATGGCGCGGACCGCACAAACATGGCATGCGGCCGCGCTGGACTTTTAATATCGGGACAGCTAGGGTTCAATAAAAATTGCTCAAATCTTTCATGTTTTGGCCTCCTACTATGTCCCTACTCGTTTATAACATGCCCATCATTTCAAAGAACAACAAGAACAACATAAAACTATCCTAATCATGAACAATGAAGAACAAAAGAAAAATGAAGAAGTTATTACTAAGGAAACATGTATAAAGTGTAAAGTAATACTAATAAAAAACTAAGGTGAGAGATATGTTACCAGGGAAATGAAGAAATGCTCTTGATGTTAATGCAAAAGAGAGGCTCAGGATGAACAGTGAAAAATTAGGGCTCAGAGATCGATTTGGCGAAAAGTTCTCAATGAGGCCCTAGAGGTCTATTTATAGAAAAAGACAGCGGGGCCCCGACTTACCCTCCAGCGCGGCCGCGTGAACAGGACCGCGGACCGCGCTGGACTTACCTCATACTACTTTTCTTAAAACTTCCGACGCGGGCGCACCAATGTGGACGCGGCCACGTGGTGCAATGCGGACCGCACAATTATGGGGTGCGGCCGCGCGAACACAGTTCAGAGACTCATACTGTGCGACCTTTACCAGTGCGGACCGCACAAGCAAGGGCGCGGCCGCACTAACCAACTTCAGAGACTTGAAATATTTTCTTTGGCCGGTGCGAACCGCACAAGCAAGGGTGCGGCCACACTAACCAACTTCAGAGACTGTTTACTTTTTGCACAGTTGTTTTGCACTGATTCACCACAACTCCTGCAACATCTCACAAACCATTAGCTCAAAAATCCTAATCTACAACAAAAATCAAAAAGAAGGAAAAAGACATGGGTTGCCTCCCAAGAAGCGCCTGATTTAACGTCGCGGCACGACGCATGTTACCATCATATCACGTCAAATGAATGAGTGCCACCACATGGCTGTCATCAATCTTCCCCAAGTAATGCTTCACACGATGCCTATTGACTCGGAAAACCTCATCATTTTTGTTCTTGAGATCAATAGCACCAAATGGAGTCACCCCAACAACTTCAAATGGACCACTCCACCTAGACTTGAGCTTTCCCGGGAATAACCTCAACCGGGAGTTGAAGAGAAGAACCATGTCACCCACCTTGAATTCTTTACCCCGAGCATACTTGTCATGGAGGTACTTCATCTTGTCCTTGTATAAAGACGAGCTGGAGTAAGCATGAAATCTAAACTCATCAAGCTCATTCAATTGCTCCACTCGGAGATTTGCTACAACATCCCATTCCAAGTTCAACTTCCTCAATGCCCACATAGCCTTGTGTTCAAGTTCCACTGGAAGATGGCAAGCTTTACCAAACACCAAACGATACGGAGACATACCAATTGGAGTCTTGTAAGCCGTCCGATAAGCCCAAAGAGAATCATCCAATTTCTTCGACCAATCGGTCCTATTAGCATTCACCGTTTTGGACAGAATACTCTTTATCTCCCGATTTGAGACTTCCACTTGTCAACTAGCTTGTGGATGATAGGGGGTGGTCACTTTGTGATTAACTCCATACTTAGCAAGCAATGAGTCAAAAGCCTTGTTGCAAAAATGGGACCCCCCATCACTAATAATGGCCCGAGGAGTACCAAATCTCGTAAAGATACTCTTTTTCAAAAATGCTACAACACTTCGGGCTTCATTGTTGGGTAGAGCCACGGCTTTCACCCATTTTGAAACATAGTCCACCGCCACGAGAATGTAAGTATTACCACAGGAGCTCACGAACGGACCCATGAAATCGATGCCCCAAACATAAAAAATATCCACCTCAAGAATTGTATTGAGGGGCATCTCATCCTTCTTGGAAATACCGCCGGCTCTTTGACATGCATCACATCTCTTCATCAATTCACTAGTATCCTTGAACAACGTGGGCCAATAGAAGCCACAACTCAAAACTTTTGAGGCTGTTCTCACCCCCCCCCCTCCTCGTGATGGCCACCATAGGGAGAAGAGTGACAGGCCTCCAATATGCTCATTTGTTCACTTTCCGGTACACATCTTCTTATCACTCCATCCGTGCAAAT
>NW_017681664.1:0-10999 GCF_001879085.1 Nicotiana attenuata
TAAGGTAAATAGTCATTATATATATATATATATATATATATATATATATATATTGCTCTAATTCCCCACAAAAAAAACTGTTAAAAACAATATATTATACACTACTTACAAGCACAAGTGACTTGAGTCGAAAAGAATAAAGTTTTCTACATGGAGGAACAAAAAGGATGACTAACCTGCGATTTCAACTTTGAACTTGCTAATATGAAGGAGAATGGAGTTCTCATTGTATTTATTAAAATAAATAAATATCATTGCTTTTGGGAGATATTAGCACACTTGGTATAAAATAAAGAATTGCGAAAGACCATAAATTAGGGCTTCAGCCAATAAAAAAAGGTCTTGACTTTTAAATTTATGTTATAAATAGAATTTTATTTATGGTGAGTGTCTATATTTTAGAGAGATTTTAGGGATTTTACTTGGTGGCTAAGTCACTCTTTTCCTATAAATAGAGGGATCCTACTCCATTGTAATTCATCTCAAATCAATAAGAATTCTCTATGTTTCTTCGCAATATTCTTCTTTATTGTTTTATAACACGTTATCAGCACGAGACTCTAACCAATTGAGTAGAAGCTTTGGGATTGAGCATAATGATTGTCAATTGTTCCATAAACTTCCTTCATGATTAAATTTTAGATTTAAGGTAAGTATTATACTTTATTTTTCTCTTTTAAATTCTTGAAATTCTATAATTTGATTTATATATGAGCAAAGACAACAAAGTTTGATTATAACTCTAATGGAGTTTGTAAGAAATTATAACCACCTGAAGTGGTAAAATTTCTATGCCTTGCCATGATCAAATTCATGTATGATTGTGGGCAAAGAAGTAGAAACCCGCCCATTGAATTTGCTCCATTCTCATTTCCTTAAAAGAATGTGATAGCAGTATGTGATAAGTCTGAAAGAAGACAAAATTATTACTATGAATGTATCAATGGATGTGGACGTGGCAATAGACGAAATTATAATCGTCATCATTGTGGTAATGAGAACAATAAGGATTCTCAAAATAATCTTTCACTCTGTGAAAGTAATATTTGTCATTGATTTGACATGAAATTTCGTAAAGCACATATAGATGATTATGGTCCATTCATGATGTGAATGTGACAACATCTGATTTACGAATACATATTCATTCTTCGAAGAATATGAACGTGCTAGTGGTAGTGGATATACAACACTCACCTCTAGAAGGAGGTTTGAGATGATATAAGAAAATAATGTCATTATTATGGCATGGATGGTCATTAGTCATGTACCTATTGTACGCCAAAATATTTTGGCAATGTGATTAATAAAGGATAACAGTAATGCAAGAAACAGATCTTGCATATAATTTTGACAATGGCCATAATGTATAACTTTCTCTTTAAAAGAGATATTCACCATATGGCTGTTGACGAATATGTGGTAGTACCAAATTAATTGAGAGCTCTGGAAGAGCCAATTATTACTATTTTGGAGGAATAAAATTGATTATCAATAAGGCATTGTGTTGTAGTAAGTCTCAAAGAAACTTATTGAGTTTCTAAAGTGTTCGCGAAAGCGGTTGGTTGTATCGAGACTATAAATAAAGGAAAGATTTAATATCTTCTATTACTATAACTTGTAGCGGGGTAATATGTATGTGAAAAGTTACCCGCTTTGTTCTCCAGTTTTTACTACACAAATAAAAGAATACCACAATAAAGTGGATGTTTATTGATATAAAAACCCATATCATAATAAACTTGGAGTTTATTGATAATGCTCACGTCATGGTGTAAACCTGAAATTTATCAATATTGATAATTTATTAAGTTGGCATAATTGGTTTAGCCATATCAATTTAAGCATGATGTGAAAAAATAATAGAGAATTCACATGGGTAAATATTAAAGAACTATAAAGTTCTTTACGAATTCTCTTATATTGCTTGTTCTCATTAATTAATTGACCAACTAAAATTGGGATTGAATCTCATGAATGCTAGAAATATTAAAGGTGAATATGGGCCCATTCACCTGCCATGTATACCACATAAGATGCATCTATGAGATGGTTACATGTGCAATTATTATTAACCCACAACATGATATTTTGCGAGGTAACTTGCTCAATAATTTAATTTCGAGCATAATTTCCAGATTTTCTATTCAAGAAGTTCATCTTGATAAGTTGGTTTACATCACAGTTGGTTTAGCAAAATATTTTATTGAGTGCCTCCACTTAATAGCTAAACTATTGCTTATGAGAACAAAGTTATCTATATCAGTTTGATATACGAAAGTATATTATTTTCTACCCTCACAAATGGTTCCCGGTCAAGAATCAAATAATTTCATCTTATTATTATGCGGTGTATATTTTGATTAACACCATAACGCACAAAAATGGGTTCTCAAAATTGAGGAAGAAAGTTAGTTTTTCTAACATGAGAGGGAGGCATGATAAACAGTTGAGAAAAAGTTGTGTGGAATGAATTATCATTTCTACATATAGATCCTCGAATAAGATAATATGAACTTGAAGTTCATAAAAGGATAATTCTTCCGCAATATATTGCAAAGTATGCCAGACGCATTTTTTGACCCAAAGAAAGTAACTATATTCTCATTGCAAATGCTCCTATTAAGTCCTAGAAGGACAAAGTCTATGTTACGCTTAAAGTGTATAAACAAATCGGTTTCAAATAAAATTCTTGAAATAGAAGATGAGCAAATGATCATAATGATCATAATAAGGAGGCAAGTGATCTAGAAGATCACATGACATAACACTTCATAAAATCTCATGAGAGATTCAGGTACCTGAATATATGAATGAAGAGATCTCTATGTTGTGTCTTTATGAAAAATAAGGAGGTTGGAACGGATATAAAACATTCGTCGACGACATATATAATAACGCTATATATATATATATATATATATATATATATATATATATATATATATATATATATATATATATATGAGGATCTTAAGTCTGGAGAAACAATTTAAGTAGAATTTGGTTTCATATGAAAGATATGTAGTTTTGGACATGTAGTTCAAACACTTGAAAGTATAAAGTCAATGGTATGTGCAATCAGTTTTCGATATCTTATATGTCTAGCATGACATGAAAACTTGATATGCATCTAAAGTCTACTATATGACTTATATGACTTAACTTATATGACAATCCACGAAGGATTTAAGTTGCTTGAAGCATATAGAATTCATGGTCATGAAATATTACATCCTAAGTGCAATTTGTGCACATATGTATCTTGCTATAACTATAAGCATGATAATATGACAGCGAAAATCTCTATGGAGATAGTGAAAAGGCCATTCCACTATATTTTATGAAAATATTACATATCTATCAGGAATGATGATTTCAAGGTGAAACATATTCATTCAAGTGATAAAATGGTTGATTTGTTTATCAAATCTCTACCAATGATCTTTTGAAGATGGTGCACAAGATTGGGATGCGAAGGCTCAAGGATGTGAATTGATGCTCTCATCAGGGGGAGTTAATGCGCGTTGCACTCTTTTTCCCTTACAGGGTTTTTGTCCCACTGGGTTTTCCTTGCAAGGTTTTTAACGAGGCAACCAAAAGGCGTATTGTTAGATATGTGTACTCTTTTTCCTTCTCTAGAATTTTTTTCCATTGGGTTTTATTTTAGTTAAGGTTTTAACGAGGCACATTATCTGTTGAATAGACATTCGAGGGGGAGTGTTATAAATAGAATTTTATTTATGGTGAATGTCTATATTTTAGAGAGATTTTAGGGATTTTACTTGGTGGCTAAGTCACTCTCTATTTCTTTCTTCTTTATTGTTTCATAACAATTTAATACATTTCAGTTCCTTTTTTAAATTTTTTAGTAATTACAATCTGACTTTTGAGAATTTGGGTATTATATGAAAGATTTATTCAACAAATTTTATTTTAAATTGAAAAAGTTTCTAGGCTTACGCATGTATTGGGAAAAATTGAGTTTACACATATCGAAGTGATTGAAAGATGACACGTCATGACATGAAGGCTGGTCAAACAGTGATGATTAGCAAAGAGGCACGAGTTGCAACAGATACGAGCATAGGCACAAGTAGAGGCACGAGCAGTTATTCAAAAGACTCAACACTCGTACTTATTTAAATCCAAAAATCAAAGAGAATGAATCTGACAGCATAAGAGAGTACAGATACAGTATTTAATAAGCATTAAATACTAAAAATGTTAGAGAATCTGTATTAAATTACAATGATTATGTAACGTAGCATTTAATACCTTTAATTATTTGTAATAGCCTTATTATGACAAAGGCAAAACGTATATCTTAGAGATAGCTATAAAAAGGAGAAGACTGGTCATTTGTAAGGACACAAAATATCAACTGAATATACTGATTTACTTTGTTTTCTGCTATCTATCTCATTACTATCAAAATCAATTTCTTCTGTTCATTTTTTATTATCAGTAACCCGAGTTTTTCTAAACATAAAGCTTTGACCGAAATTCTATTTTTTGGTTAAACAAATTGTTTCTGTTACCGGGAATCTGATAATCTATTCTTTCTTAGTCTAACCTTTTTTTTGCATCAACAAACCATGTCAAACGTTAATGACAACAACCAAGGAAACCAAGGAAACCCTCAACTCCAGGGGAATTCACAAGATGACCGCACCCCGATTCCTTCTCCACAATGCTCCCCTCGGCTGTCTCGAGAAGGCACTCTTGACGGGTCGCATTCAAATGCAAATGCTCAATTTGAAAACGATGAAGCTATTAATGAAGCTTTGCAAAAGTTAATCGCTCAACAGGTCAATAAAGCTCTTGAAGCCTTTGCCAGTCAGTTACCTGTTGCACCACCAACACCAATTCCAAATACCAACACCTTGGAAAACCCTCGTTCTGGGCTTGCTAATTCAGGCAGTGGTGGAATCCCCAGCGAGTCACGAGATGGAGAACCAGGTAACTTAGTTAATTCTGATTTACAAAATTTAGTATTAATATTGCAGAAACAGCTCAAAGAGCAAAGTGACCGCATAGAACAAATACCTGGAGTACTGCCTGTAATCAAAGGGATAGATATAGACAAATACTCACAACAACCTTGGAAGCCAAGTGCTGCTCCTCTCCGAATTCCAAAGGAATTCAAAATGCCCGATATTCCAAAATACGATGGAACAACTGATCCACGAGACCACGTGACTGTATTCACAACTAGCGTAAAAGGCAATGACCTGACCAAACAAGAAATCGAATCAGTATTGGTCAAAAAATTCGGTGAAACACTCTCTAAGGGAGCATTAACATGGTATTATCTTTTACCCGAAAATTCCATAAATTCTTTTGCTGAGCTTGCAGATTCGTTTATCAAAGCACATCCGGGAGCTCAAAAAGTCGAAAAAAGAATGGAGGATATTTTCAAAATCAAGCAAGGGGACTCAGAGTTGCTTAGAGAATTCGTGGATAGGTTCCAGCGTGAAAGAATGACGTTACCACGAGTACCAGACAATTGGGCAGCTATAGCCTTCATTAGCAATTTGAATGAAAAAAGCTCAGAAGCCACGAGGCGACTCAAGAAAAGTCTTCGTGAATTCCCAGCAACAATATGGAATGATGTATACAATAGGTATAGCACGAAGCTAAGGATAGAAGAAGATATTATCTCACGGTCTCAAAAAGAGGAAAGGGTAAGTTCGAGACGGGCGAAAATCGAAAAAAGGTCCGGTAAAAACAGGTACGAACCATATATGGGCCAAGCGGGAAGAGATGCACGATCAAAACAGGACAATTCAAGGTACGATCATAAATCGAGGAATAGAGAGTCGAGCTCATCATCAAGATTTGGGAATGATCGAAACACGCGAGAGTCGCGGGACGATGATAGAAACTTGAAGACAAGATTTGGCGGTTATAATTTTAATGTAATCACTTCCGAGCTCGTAGTTGTTTTAAGAAGCATGGGTGACAAGGTGCGGTGGCCAAAAGAAATGAGATCGAATCCAAACAGGCGCAATCCCGATCATTGGTGCGAATTTCACAATGATCATGGTCATAAAATGGCAGATTGTAGGTTGCTACAAGGAGAAGTTGATCATCTATTGAAGCAAGGGTATCTCACTGAATTATTCAGTGAGAAAGGTAAGCAAGCATACATGAAGAATAGGCAGGAGCCCCCTAAACCGCCTTCTCCCAAAAGGACCGTTAATGTTATACGCGGAGGGGAAGAAATCAATGGTGTGACGTACACAGCAGCCAATAAAGTTTCCAAAGTCACAATTACCCACGGGAAGCGGGTGCGACATGTCTTAGAGGAAGAAAGTATTACATTTGATGATGCAGATGCGGATGGCGTATTATCTCCACATAACGATGCACTGGTAATATCTCTACTTGTACATGATACTAATGTGAAACGAGTTTTGATTGATCCAGGTAGTTCCGTGAACATTATTCTGCTAAGAGTACTACACGAGATGCAAGCTGAAGATAAATTAGTACCAAAGGCGCATACTTTGTCTGGATTCGACAATTCTGGCGTCGTAACGAAAGGAGAGGTAATACTTACCACATTTGCAGAAGGAGTTGTCAAGGATACAAAATTTCAAGTGGTAGATATGGAGATGGCTTACAATATGATTCTCGGGAGACCATGGATCCACGAGATGGATGCTGTTCCGTCGACCTTACATCAAGTTATTAAATTTCCATCGCCATTGGGGATATGTCAAATCCGTGGGGATCAACAGACATCCAGGAGCATTAACTCTGTTGCAGATTCAAGTATGAGAAACGAAGAAAAATAGCAGTTACAGAATCCAGTTGAGGGTACCACAACACAAACCTCAACTGAACAAGGGCGAACAGATGTGGACTCAAGGCCTGATGCTATTCAAGAACCAGAGAAAAACGAAAATATCAAAACAACAATTGAAGAGATGGAGGCTGTAGTGTTGTCTACATAATGGCCTGAAAGGAAAGTCTACGTAGGGGCCAATCTAAGCCAGGATATGAAAGGTTAGTTGATTGAATTTTTGTTTGCTAACGTGGATTGTTTTGCTTGGTCCCATTCTGATATGACAGGAATACCACCGGAGGTAATGACTCACAAATTAAATGAAGACCCATCATATCCGCCTGTCAAACGAAAGAAGAGAAAGCAAGGAACTTTCAAGAATCAGGTGATTCAAGATGAGGTTCAAAAATTACTAAAAATTGGGTCTATCCGTGAGGTAAAGTATCCTAACTGGTCAGCCAATACTGTTGTGGTACCGAAGAAGAATGGCAAATGGCGAGTTTGTGTAGATTACACAGACCTTAACAAAGCTTGTCCGAGAGATTCTTTTTCCATTACCACATATAGATCAACTAATTGATGATACTGCAGGGCATGAATTGTTAAGCTTTTTAGATGCGTATTCAGGATACACCAGATCAAAATGGATCCTATAGATGAAGAAAAAACTTCATTTATAACAGACAGGGGGGCTTACTGTTATAAAGTAATGCCCTTTGGTCTTAAAAATGTTGGTGCAACATATCAAAGACTAGTGACCAAAATGTTTCAACAACATTTGGAAAAAATTATGGAGGTCTATATAGACGATATGCTCGTTAAAACTCAACATTCAGGGGATCATATATCACATTTGTCTGATACGTTTTAGATTTTGCGAAAATTCAATATGAAATTAAATCCTGAGAAATGTGCATTCGGTGTTGCATGAGGTAAATTTTTGGATTTTCTTGTTTCTAACCGTGGTATTGAAGTAAATCCCGCACTGACTAAGGCCATTGAAGAAATCCCTAACATGCTTACAAGTAAAAAAGAAGTGCAGAGGTTGACAGGAAGAATTGCAGCCTTGGGGAGATTTATTTCCAAATCATCAGAAAAGTGCTTTAAATTCTTTTCAGCTCTTAAAAAGCAAGATCAGTTCGAATGGACTGAGGAATGTCAACAGGCACTCAAAAATTTGAAGACATACTTATCAAATCCGCCATTGCTCGCCAAACTAAAAGTTGGGGAAAGATTGCTCATCTACCTTGCTGTCTCCGAAGTAGCGGTAAGTGCTGTGTTAGTTCGTGAAGATCAAGGTAAACAATCTCCGATTTATTATGTCAGCAAATCTTTATTAGATGCGGAGACGCGGTATCCTCAATTAGAAAAGCTTGCACTTGCACTAATCATGGCATCTAGAAAATTAAGGCCTTATTTTCAGTGTCACCCTATTGTTGTAGTAACTGCTTATCCATTACGCAATATATTACACGAACATGAGTTGTCAGGTAGGTTAACCAAATGGGCTGTAGAATTAAGTGAATATGACATCACATACCAGCCTAGAACCGCGATAAAATCTCAAGTGTTAGCAGATTTTGTGGCTGATTTTAGCCAAGGAATGCAATTAGAAGCAGAAAAAGAATTACAGGTGTTCAACGGATCTAATCCGGGAATTTGGACCTTATTTACTGATGGTTCGTCTAATGTGAAGGGTGCAGGCTTAGGAATTATTTTGGTACCACCTACGGGTGAGACCATTCGACAAGCCATTAAATATCATTCTATAACTAACAATGAAGCAAAGTATGAAGCTGTGATTGCAGGCTTAGAACTGGCACGGGAACTCGGCATTAATTAGATTGTAATCAAAAGCGATTCGCAACTTGTAGTTAACCAAATGCTGGGGACTTATACAGCCAGGGAAGCACGAATGCAACAGTATTTAGAGAAGGTACGGGATCTGATCAGGCAATTCCAAACCTGGAAAGTTATGCAAATACCAAGAGATGAAAATGTCGAGGCGGACGCCCTAGCCAATCTCGCATCTGCGGCAGATGTGGCAAGCAATGAAAATGCTTCCGTAATTCATTTGTTTCATTCAGTACTCGATCCAGATAAAAATGAGGTAAATTTTAATAACTTAACCTGGGATTGGAGGAACGAGATTGTTGCTTTTTTGCAGTATGGAACCGTCCCTGAAGATAAGAAAAAAGCTCACGCGCTTCGGAAAAAGGCTGCTCGATATTGTTTAAAGCAAGGCAATCTTTATCGAAAAATGTTTGGTGGTCCCTTAGCAAGATGCCTCGGGCCTTCTCAGACAGAATATGTAATGAGAGAAATACGCGAAGGGCATTGTGGAAATCACGCAGGAGGAAGATCACTGGTAAGAACCATGATTAGGGCAGGTTATTATTGGCCTAAAATGGAAGAAGAAGCGGAAAGTTTCGTGGCTAAATGTGATAAATGTCAAAGATACGGTAATAACATACATAGACCTGCGGAGTTGTTACATCCAGTTATTGCACCGTGGCCTTTTATGAAATGGGGGATGGATATCGTGGGTCCACTACATCAAGCAAAAGGACAGGTAAAATTTTTGGTTGTACTCACTGACTATTTTACTAAATGGGTGGAAGCAGGAGCATTCAAACAGGTGCGGGAAAAAGAAGTTAGAGATTTCATTTGGCGAAATATCATATGTCGATTCGGTGTGCCAAAGGAAATCGTGTGTGATAATGGCCCTCAATTTATAGGCGCACAAATCACAGAGTTTTTTCAAAGTTGGCAGATCAAAAGGATTACATCCACACCTTATCATCCGGTGGGTAATGGCCAAGCTGAGTCAACAAACAAAGTCATTATCAACAATTTAAAGAAGCGTTTAGAGGAATCCAAAGGTAATTGGCCAGAATTGCTACCTGGTGTTTTATGGGCATACCGCACAACAACAAAAACAAGTACGGGAGAAACACCATTCTCATTGGTTTATGGAGCTGAAGCCTTAATTCCAGTTGAGATAGGAGAGCCAAGCACGAGGTTTACACAAGCATCAGAAGAATCCAATGACGAAGAAATGCGCATAAACCTTGATCTACTTGAAGGAAAAAGGGAAGCTGCATTAATAAGAATGGCAGCACAAAAGCAGGTCTTGAAACGATACTACAATCGCAAAGCGCGCCTAAGATACTTCAAGATTGGGGACTTCGTGCTCAAAAAAGTTTTTCAATCTACGAAGGCAGCTAATGCGGGAAAATTGAGTCCAACCTGGGAGGGACCCTACAGGATTCATGGTATCGCAGGAAAAGGAGCATACGAGCTGGAAACGATGGATGGCAAGATACTACCTTCACATTGGAATGCCGTTCACTTGAAGAGATACTATTTCTAAGGAATACCCACGGTCAGGTATCCATACTTTTAAATTTTATTTTTGAATTGTTAAAATTTTACTAACGATTTTAGATGATAGGCAAAAAGCTAACCCGTACTAAATGATGAGTCACGACCCGCAAGGCACGTGGAATCAATTTTCCCGGTCTAGGGTTACAATTATTCTGATAGAAATTGAAACGGGTTAAGCAGTCTTCATCTATAATCGCACCTCCGCGTCCCGTATGTTTTTCCTTTTCAGGGAAAGGACCAAATGAGAGGAACAATCAAGTGCTCGAGACTTCATACTTCAAAGCTCAAACACTTGGGGGACTATATAATATACATAGACATGTGTATAAAGAAGGCAAAGAAGATTGGGAAATAATCAAAGATCAAGCCTGAGAAGTTCACTCATTGAATGAGTCAAGTGCAGAGCAAAGTCACGAGCTAAGGCCAAAGAAAAACCTTATTATAGTTAGGGTAAAGGCAATGTACTGAAACGGGTTATAAATAAAAACCTTGTGTTCATTTTCTTTTTTGAAATCTTTTATAAGAAAAACAGTTACGAGAAAGTTATAGAAGTAATTCAAATACATGTAAAGTGTTATTCAAAACTAGACAAAGTTCAAATAAAAACTTGTCAAAGTTATTTCAAGAAACATGTGTATTCCTATTTCTTTTATCGTATATTAACACCATTATGAATTTGAGACGTCTTCTTCATTAAGTGTCGAAGATAAAAGGGCCCTCTTTTATAAAATTCATGATTAATTCAAGTATTCATGAAGCTAAAAAAAACAGAAGCATTTTTGAAAATAAAAATGCAAGTTATTCAGTAAGACCTTAAAA
>NW_017681665.1:0-839 GCF_001879085.1 Nicotiana attenuata
ACACCATGTAATAAGACATTGTTAATCCTTGTAAATTATTATTATGAATTACTTGTTAAAAATATGAATTAGGCCAATAAATTAGGATTGTTTATTATGAGATGCAGAAAACCTTTCTAATGCAGACAAACATACTTTGACATGAACACTGAAGCTTAGTATCTCAAAAGTAGACCGAAGACATCACTGAAATGTTGTAATTTTGTAAAAAATTTAAGCTTTAACCGCACCCGCCCTGCCCCCGCATAAGATTTTATTATTTTTACTTTCAACCCACCCCGACCCGCATATGTTAAAACCCGCACTGCCCCGCATATATCTAAATACGTCCCGCTCCGCACCTGCCTTGCCCCATTGCCATTCCTAGTCAAAAGTTCTTGAAACAGTAAATTATTCCTAATCGCTAATGGTTTCGCACTTTGAATAAAAAAGATTCAAGTTAATAATTGGGAAATCGTATTCGAGATTATCCCTAAGGGGGTTAGAGAGACACACTGTCACTCTTTCTTATGCATTTCAAACCTTTTCTCCTTCTTCAACCTTCCACACCTTTCACTCTTTTCTTTTCTTGAATCCCTTTTTATTCTTTTTCACATTGAACATTCTTTTTGTCTTTTTGCTTTTATTTCTTTTTCATTGCCTTTCATTTTATTTATTTTTGTGCCTTTTCACCAGTTTGTTGCAATCCTCATCTCCCCGCCCCCCAAACTTATACTTTTGCCATGTGCTAAAGGAAAGATTGGGTGCCAAGAGAGGGTATCTTTTAGAACGGGTATAGGCTTGTATCATGGTTCTTGAAAGAAAAAGGTCTAAGGCTCAAAAGGGTTGACTAGGGATCT
>NW_017681665.1:5074-5945 GCF_001879085.1 Nicotiana attenuata
ATCTCTTGGGAAAGCAAAATCACAGCTATTCAGGAATCAAAGAACATTGCCACTCTTAAGTTGGATGAGCTAAATGGAAATCTCACTGCCTATGAACTTAGAAGGCAAACTATGAAGATGGATGCACCTAAGAAGGAAAGGAGCATGGCATCAGAATCACTAAAGGTGCTGATCTAGATGAGGATGAAATGACCATGATCACAAAGGATTTTAAGAAGTACCTAATGAGAGAAAATGGTCCTTCAAGAAGTGGAAGCTATAACAAACCAAGGGTTCCTGAAAAGCAAACCAATGAGGGGTGCTACAAGTGTGGGAAGACTGATCACCACATCAAAAATTGCCCTCAATGGGAAATTGAATGGAAGAAGGAAAGAGCTGAAAGAAGGAACATGTTCAACCCAAGAAGAACAAAGGATCAACAAAGACTATGGTTGCTGCTTGGGGAGAAACATCGGATGAGGACTCAGAAGATGAAGCTGAAAATGAACAAGCACTTATGGCCATCAGAGAATCAGATGATGAACAAGAGGTAAGTGTCCTTCATCTCAAAGACAAGATTAAATTCCTGTCTAAAGAAAGGTTGTCTGAGCTATTGCTAGACTTCATTGATGAGTCTGAGATAATTAACAATGAGAAGAAAGCACTGTCTAGGGAATGTGTGATCCTAAAAGCCAAGTGCAAAAATCTAGAATCTAAGGTCTAATGAGAGTGATAATAAAAATGCTGAGTTGAAGAACCAGGTCATGAACTTGACACCACAGTCCTAGAGCTTAAATCTGAAAATCTAAAATTGAAATTAGGAACTGGTAAAAAGAAATCTGATCACACACAACTCACTTTAGAAGAAAATGTAGGAAAAATGAAAGATGAG
>NW_017681665.1:10276-10999 GCF_001879085.1 Nicotiana attenuata
AGCATGTGGGATGCACGTGAAGGAGATAAGCTTAACTTGGTGTATTTAATATCTCCTGATCGAAAGGTTGCATAATTGATAAGGAGAAGGACTCCTTAATCAAAGAGAACGCAATTCAAGATAGGGAAGGAGTTAGAAGTTGAAATCAACTAGAACTCTTCCACCAAGGAAGAGTTGCATCAGAACTCTAGTTATTTCCTCATCTACTAACTCTATAAATTGTAGGATGTTCTCACATTAAAGTGTTGCACAAAAACGCAGAAGTTAAACGTGAATTGGGAGCAAAATAGCAAGGCTTTTTGCAGGCAATTCGTGTGTGATTCAAGTGTGCAAACCAGAAGCTACATGAACCAGATTGAAGAACCAGCTCCATAAAGAGTTTTATGTGTCTTTCTTTATTTCTAGTTCAATTGTAGTAGGTGTTTTATATTGTACCTTTCAGCTTTATCTAGAAGCAATTGTAATAGGTATATTGAGTATTCAAGTTAGAGTTAACTTGAAGTTGTCGCAGCAGTTAGAGGCTGGTGGCCACAACGGGATTAGAGTTAATCCTTAGGTTTACAAGAGTTTTGTAAATGCTGTTTTGGCTCAGTGATTTTAGTGGAAGTTTGGGAAAGTCCTACTGAGTAGTAGGTCGTGGTTTTTTCACCTTTTGAGCCAGGTGTTTTCCACGTAAAAATCTCTGTGTTCTTTATTTTATGTACTCTTAATTCCGCAAACAGT
>NW_017681666.1:0-6153 GCF_001879085.1 Nicotiana attenuata
ATTAGATCGAGTTCAAAAAAGTCTTCTGCGACACATGTATAAAACATGTATCACGCATGTATCATACACACAGGTATACATGGATATACATGTGATACACAATTGATACAAATATGATATAAATGTGATACACAAATGATACACAATGTGATACACATATCATTTTTTTTCATGTTCAGCTTTTACTTCGAATTTTCAATTCAAACCACCTCAAAACTTCACCAAATCATCCCAAAACTGAGATTCAAGCTCCTTAAGTTGTGCCCAGTCTATTTTAATAACACCCACTCAAAATAAAGCAAAAATTTGATTTTTTTTTGCTACAAATAGCTAATTGGCTAATTTGGCTAATATTAGTAATATTTTATCAATTGGCCAATTTTTGTAATGAGCAACTTATAAATGGACATAGCTGGTAATTTCCCAAATATAATATGAAGTTGAATCCAGAAAAATGTGCATTTGGTGTGGCATCAGGAAAATTTTTAGGTTTTCTTGTTTCTAACCGTGGTATTGAAGTGAATCCTGCACAGATTAAGGCTATTGAAGAAATTCCAGATATACTTTCCAACAAGAAAGAGGTTCAAAGACTAACAGGAAGAATCGCAGCTTTGGGAAGGTTCATTTCTAAATCATCGAAAAAATGTTTTAAATTCTTCTCGGCTCTTAAGAAGCAGGATCATTTTGAATGGGATGAGGAGTGTCAACAAGCACTTAGGGATTTGAAAACATACTTGTCAAATCCACCTTTGCTAGCAAAACCCAAGGCTGGGGAGAAACTTTTCATCTACCTTGCCGTTTCATAAGTTGCGGTAAGCGCGGTTTTGGTACGAGAAGAGCAGGGTAAACAATCTCCTATCTATTATATTAGTAAATCTTTGTTAGATGCAGAGACACGGTATCCACAATTGGAAAAATTAGCACTTGCTCTAATCATGGCATCTAGGAAGTTAAGACCTTACTTTCAATGTCATCCCATTGTTGTAGTGACTGCATACCCCCTACGTAATATATTGCATAAACATGAATTGTCAGGAAGGTTAGCTAAATGGGCCATAGAGCTAAGTGAATATGAAATCACGTACTTACCTAGAACAGCAATAAAATCACAGATATTAGCTGATTTCGTCGCTGACTTTAGCCAAGGGATGCAATTAGAAGCAGAAAAAGAAGTACAAGTACTTAATGGGGCTAATCCAGGAACATGGACCTTATTTACTGATGGCTCATCTAACGTAAAAGGTGCAGGATTAGGAATTGTTTTAGTACCACCTACAGGTGAAACTATTAGGCAAGCTATTAAATGTCATTCCGTAACTAACAATGAAGCGGAGTATGAAGCTGTGATTGCAGGTTTAGAATTGGCACGAGAACTTGGTATAAATCAAGTAGTGATCAAAAGTGACTCGCAGCTCGTGGTTAATCAAATGCTGGGGACTTACACAGCTAGGGAAGCAAGGATGCAACAGTACTTGGAAAAGGTACGGGAACTGATAAAGCAATTCCAAACTTGGAAGGTCATACAGATATCGAGGGATGAAAATGTTGAAGCAGATGCCTTAGCTAATCTCGCATCCGCAGCTGATGTAGCAAAAGATGCAAATGCTGCAATTATACATTTATTTCACTCAGTTCTCGATCCAGATAAGAATGAGGTAAATTTTAATAATTTAACTTGGGATTGGAGAAACGAAATTGTTGCTTTTTTACAGTATGGTACCGTCCCTAATGACAAAAAGCAAGCGCATGCACTTCGAAAAAAGGCTGCTCGTTACTGTTTAAAACAAGGGAATCTTTATCGTAAGATGTTCGGTGGTCCATTAGCAAGATGCCTCGGACCTTCTCAAACGGAGTATGTAATGAGGGAAATACATGAGGGGCATTGCGGGAATCACGCAGGAGGAAGATCACTGGTAAGAACCTTGATTAGAGCAGGATATTACTGGCCTAAAATGGAGGAAGAAGCGGAAAGTTTTGTAGCTAAATGTGATAAATGTCAAAGGTACGGTAACAACATGCATAGACCTGCGGAGTTGTTACATCCGGTCATATCACCATGGCCATTCATGAAGTGGGGAATGGATATCGTGGGTCCATTACCACAAGCAAAAGGACAGGTAAAATTTTTGCTCGTACTTACTGATTACTTCACTAAATGGGTAGAGGCAGGAGCATTTAAACAGGTACGAGAAAAGGAGGTCAAAGACTTCATTTGGCGTAATATCATCTGCCGATTTGGTGTACCAAAGGAGATTGTATGCGACAATGGCCCTCAATTTATCGGAGCTCAAGTCACTGAGTTTTTTGAGAGCTGGCAAATTAAGAGAATCACATCTACACCTTATCACCCAGTAGGCAATGGGCAAGCAGAATCAACGAACAAAGTCATAATCAACAATTTGAAGAAACGTTTAGAGGAATCAAAGGGTAATTGGCCTGAAGTGTTACCCGGAGTTTTATGGGCATATCGCACGACAACAAAGACGAGCACAGGTGAAACTCCTTTCTCTTTAGTTTATGGAGCTGAAGCATTAATCCCAGTTGAAATAGGAGAACCGAGTACAAGATTCTCACAAGCAACACAAGAGTCTAATGATGAAGAGATGCGGGTCAATTTGGATCTACTGGAAGGCAAGAGAGAAGCCGCATTAATAAGAATGGCAGCACAAAAGCAAGTGATCGAACGATATTACAACAGGAAAGCACGACTGCGATACTTCAAAACTGGGGACTTCGTGCTTAAAAAAGTTTTTCAATCTACAAAGGCGGCCAACGCGGGTAAACTAAGTCCAACCTGGGAAGGACCCTACAGAGTTCGAGATATTGCAGGAAAAGGAGCATACGAGTTGGAAACAATGGACGGGAAGGTGCTTCCTTCGCATTGGAATGCAGTTCATTTGAAGAGATACTACTTCTAAGGAAAAACCCACGGTCAGGTATCACCATGTTAAATTATATTTGTTTTTGAATTGTTAAAATTTTACTAACGATTTTAGATGATAGGCAAAACGCTAACCCGTACTAAATGATGAGTCACGACCTGTAAGGCAAAATGGAATAAACTAAAATTCCTAGCCCAGGGTTACAATTATTCTGATAGAAGTATACACGGGTTAAGCAGTCTTCATCTATAATCGCACCCCCGAGTCCCGTATGTATTTCCTTTTCAGGAAAAGGACCAGGTGAAGGAGACTACCAAGTGCTCGAGGCTTCATACTTCAACACTCAAACACTTGGGGGACTACATAGTATATACATTCACGTGTATCAAAAAGGCATAGAAGATTTAGAAAATCAAGCCTAGAAGAATCAAGTACGGAGTGAAAGTTACGAAGTCATGGCATTCATCATAGTATTCTTTCCCATGAGAACAATGGCACTCATCATAGTATTCTTTCCCATAAGAACAATGGAGTCATCTCTCAAACTCTTCCTAATGTTCTGGAGCTAAAAGGACTATGTACTAAAACGGGTTATAAGGAAAAACCCCGTATCTATTGTTCTTCTTTTGTATAAATCTGTTACAAGGAAAACAGTTGCGAGAAAGTTATAGATGTAATTCAAATACATGTAAAGTATTACTCAAAACTTGTCAAAGTTCAGAAATAAAAACTTGTCAAAGTTATTGCAAAAAACATGTGTGTTCCTATTTCTTTTATCGTATGATCACACCATTATGAAGTTGAGACGTCTTCTTCATTAAGTGTCAAAATATAAAAGGGCCCTCTTTTATAAAACTCATGTTATTTAGTCATGGGATTAACAGAAGCATTTTTCAAAGAACAAAAATGCAGACTATTCTTTAAGTCCTTAAAAATAAAAAGGCAAGGATAGAACATACGGAAGTGCAATGATAAATAAAAGCTTCCTAATATTTAAAACTAAAGACTAAGTATAAACTTAGTCATCGAATTGTTTATACAAAATGCCCCATAACAAGACTTGGGGACTTGTACTTCTAAAAATCAACCCTCAAGTGATAGCCAAGGGTTTGATTACAAAAACTCTCAAATGAACCCAAGAGCTTTAAATACTGTTTTCCAAATAGGTACCTGCAAAAAGGAATTCAAAAATAGATATAAATTTTTACTGAGAGGAAAGGATTGAAGGAGGATCATCAGCGTGCTCAACTGGAACAGCATCACCAACGGAAGTGGGTTGATTTCCAACCATTGGAGTATCAATAGATGAAGTTTCAACTTGACTTGCAGTAAGGGGCACGATTGAGCTTGAAGAGGGTGCATCACCCGAGGCAATTCCAGCGGTCACGGGAACATCGACTCCGGTAGCTTCAGCTTCGGAAACTTCAATCGCGGGAGAAGGGAAGTCCAATGGTTGTTGAGCTTTTTCAATAGTTTCCATCACCTTAGCTAACTCTGACTCCAGATTAAAGTTTTCTTGGCTGGCTTCAACTAAGGCATCACGACGGGAGTTCAGAAAAGCCCAGCTTACATCAACTGCAGCCTTATCTTCAAGAAGCTCATAATCTCTTTCCCAAGCAGCAATTTCATTTTTGAGACTCTCATTTTCATTCAGAGCTGAGTTATAAGAGGCTTGGAGAGAGGCATGAGATTTTTCTAAGGCCTTCACCTGGTCTTCAGAAGTTCGCAGATTTTCTTGGGTCTGAGTCAAATTCTGCATCAAATCTCCAGCATAAACTTCTTTTTGACTTAAAAGAGCTCTCAGCTCTCTAATCTCTTCACTTGATTTAGATAATTGTTCTGAGAAAGAAGACTCGAGACGCTCTCTTTCTTTCTCAGCCTGACTTGAAGAAGCCTTAACAACCGCAAGCTCTGAAGTTAATGCTCTCACCTGCTGTTCCAGGTTATTCCTGCTCTCTTGTAAATCTTCTATTGTTATTTGAGCACTATCAAATTGGTCCTTCCAATTAGCTGCTTCCAACTGAAAGTCACGAGCTTCCCTCTCTGAATCAAGAACAGCCTTTTCAGAGTCACGTGCCACCTTCTCTAATAAAGAAATTCTGCTCATCAGCTCTGTACCAATAAGGTTGGCCTGAAAATGATAAGGAAAGAAAAATTAGAATTCTAGAAAAATTCTGGCAAAATTAAAGAAAGAAGGGGCATACCTTCAAGGTGGAATGAACTATGTCGTTCATCAGAGTCAGGCAGCTATGGCTATTCATTTTTTCTTTCTCAATTGGGCCTATTAAAGGTTCAAGCCAAACATCCGCCTGACCGGATTTCCTCAAAAGGCTGTTGTTAGCAGGCACTTCGATAGTCACGCTCCTCATAGCAATCCTTTTGCTTGTAGAACCCGCTTCTACATTGTGGACAGTAGAAGGAGGAGCGGTAGAAGAAGTGAAAACAGCAACGGGAGGTGAAGAAGAAGTTGGAGCAGATACGGAAGGAACCAAAGGCACGGAAGAAGTTGGAGCAGATAAGGAAGGAACCAAAGGCACGGCAGAAGAAGGAAGGGAAGGAACTAAAGGTATGGGAGTTGAAGAAGAAGATAGGGTAGGTTCATCCAAAACGGGTCCTAACTCGCCACTCTCAAAACCACTAACGAAAAGATGGTTAATCGACTCATAAGTATCAGGAAGGGTAGAAACATCATCGTCAGAGACGAGATTAACAGGCCCAGTTGGAGAAAGATGATGTGAAACTTCAGCTTCATCAGAGACGATACGTCTCCAAACTCTTGGCCTTTTCACCAAGGAACCATCCTCCTCTTCTTCGTCGGAGCTATCATCGTCTGCGGTTTTTCTTTTCAGAAGAATATCCTGAGCACTTTCTAAAGAAAGTTGGGTTCCTAAACGAGAAGCTGCAACTGCTTCAGCAGTAACACCTCGAATAGCGAAACCTGACAAAGAGAAAATTGAAAGTTAAGGCAATAAAGAGAAATATCTTACATACGAGAAAGACAAAAACTCATACCGTGAGTCTTTACTTTCCAACCATGACGATTGGAAATAAATTTCCAAGACCTAGCCTCCATAGGAGCAATCTTCAACAATTTATCTACCCAACCACGAAAATTGGGAATGTTCTCCACAACTCCCATGGTTGCTAAAGAAAGAAAAAAACGAGAAACAAAGTTAAACGAAATTTGTAAACTCAAAAGAAAGAGGTACGGGAGAGATGAAAGACTACGTGCAAAATTCCACTCTCAGGGAAGGGTAACGTTTTGTTACGC
>NW_017681666.1:9523-10998 GCF_001879085.1 Nicotiana attenuata
TAAAAGCTTTTAAAGACTGTTTTCCAAATAGGTACCTAGCAAAAAGGAATTCAAAAATAGATATAAATTTTTACTAGAGAGGAAAGGATTGAAGGACGATCATCAGCTTGCTCAACTGGAACAGCATCACCAACGGAAGTGGGTTGATTTCCAACCATTGGAGTATCAATAGATGAAGTTTCAACTTGACTTGCAGTAAGGGGCACGATTGAGCTTGAAGAGGGTGCATCACCCGAGGCAATTCCAGCGGTCACGGGAACATCGACTCCGGTAGCTTCAGCTTCGGAAACTTCAATCGCGGGAGAAGGGAAGTCCAATGGTTGTTGAGCTTTTTCAATAGTTTCCATCACCTTAGCTAACTATGACTCCAGATTAAAGTTTTCTTGGCTGGCTTCAACTAAGGCATCACGACGGGAGTTCAAAAAAGCCCAGCTTACATCAACCGCAACCTTATCTTCAAGAAGCTCATAATCTCTTTTCCAAGCAACAATTTCATTTTTGAGACTCTCATTTTCATTCAGAGCTGAGTTATAAGAGGCTTGGAGAGAGGCATGAGATTTTTCTAAGGCCTTCACCTGGTCTTCAGAAGTTCGCAGATTTTCTTGGGTTTGAGTAAAATTCTGCATCAAATCCCCAGCATAAACTTCTTTTTGACTTAAAAGAACTTTCAACTCTCTAATCTCTTCACTTGATTTAGATAATTGTTCTGAGAAAGAAGACTCGAGACGCTCTCTTTCTTTCTCAGCCTGACTTGAAGAAGCCTTAACAACCGCAAGCTCTGAAGTTAATGCTCTCACCTGCTGTTCCAGGTTATTCCTGCTCTCTTGTAAATCTTCTATTGTTATTTGAGCACTATCAAATTGGTCCTTCCAATTAGCTGCTTCCAACTGAAAGTCACGAGCTTCCCTCTCTGAATCAAGAACAGCCTTTTCAGAGTCACGAGCCACCTTCTCTAATAAAGAAATTCTGCTCGTCAGCTCTGTACCAATAAGGTTGGCCTGAAAATGATAAGGAAAGAAAAATTAGAATTCTAGAAAAATTCTAGCAAAATTAAGGAAAGAAGGGGCATACCTTCAAGGTGGAATGAACTATGTCGTTCGTCAGAGTCAGGCAGCTGTGGCTATTCATTTTTTCTTTCTCAATTGGGCCTATTAAGGGTTCAAACCAAACATCCGCCTGACCGGATTTCCTCAAAAGGCTGTTGTTAGCAGGCACTTCGATAGTCACGGTCCTCATAGCAATCCTTGTGCTTGTAGAACCCGCTTCTACATTGTGAACAGTAGAAGGAGGAGCGGTAGAAGAAGTGCAAACAGCAACGGGAGGTGAAGAAGAAATTGGAGCAGATAAGGAAGGAACTAAAGGCACGGCAGAAGAAGGAAGGGAAGGAACTAAAGGTATGGGAGTTGAAGAAGAAGATAGGGTAGGTTCATCCAAAACGGGTCCTAACTCGCCACTCTCAAAACCACTAACGAAAA
>NW_017681667.1:0-9975 GCF_001879085.1 Nicotiana attenuata
CCTACTGGTTTAATAGCCTATTAAGCCTGGATAGTTTCACACATAAACAGAACTGGTTTCAATTTTAACGCCCTAAGGTTTGCCTAAGTGTGTATATGCAGTCACAATTCTGGAAAACATTTCGAAGTCTTTTATCCTATAGGCATGCTTTCTAGTGACATTAATTAGCACAACGTTGAGGACCATTAAAGAAACGAGTTGGATAATTAATTAAACGGATTCAGAACCTATAGGGGTGAGTTCTAATTAAACTGATTTTCGATCCTATAGGCATGATTTCTAATTAAAACTGATTTTAGATCCTATAGGCATGACTTCTAAAGGGACAGATTTGAATATAGGTCGTAATGGAAACTGATCCTTAGTTATTTTATTCCCTATAGGCATGGTGTCTAATCATGTGAAATAAAGCAGGCATAACTTATTTGAACCAAAGCAAAACCCTATAGGCATATTATCTAACAAAATACATTTGAACAAAATGAACCCTATAGGCATGTTATCTATTGGAACACATTTGAACCAATGTAAAACCTATAGGGATGTTATCTACCCAACTTTACCCATAGTATACAACTACCCTCCCTTTTCACTAGTCACCCCAATATATTTTACAATTAATTATTACAGAGCAATGATTGAATAAAATTACATAAATAGAATATAAATTAAGCTATAGGGAGCCTGAAGTAGGCCCAAAGCAAATCCTAGTGTACCAGGCCTTCACTAGTCTCAAATGCCCATGATTCATTGCCACATTTGTGTCTAGGTATGTCAAAGTTCCCTAAGGACCTCAAGGATCCCGGGCAATGCTCATATCCAGTGCTCAAGGGTCTCTCAGCAGTACACATACCAGAGGGGCAGGACTTAATAACCTAAGAATAAGTGAGAGTGCTTGGCATGATTTGAAGGAGTTTTGGTAAACAGTATGGAGAGGATTCTTAGAAGTAAATAGGTTTCTGAAAAACCAGTACTGATTTGGAGGTAAAAACAGCTTGAGAAAAGTATGAGAAACACTTTTAAGTCAAACACAGATCACAGAACAACATTGTTCAGAAACACTTGGCAAGCAGGTTCCACACAAGGAAAGAGGGGTTAGGACACATAGAATACACCTTAGTGTATAGTGGAGCACATAAATAATAGGGTGCATAGAATTCTCAAGGGGTTCTACAGAACTAATAGGTTAGATATAATGTAAGTCATTGAAACATGAAGCAAAGATCACAGCAAAAACATGTTGAGGACACATAAACAACACAACTAGAGTTACCCTGGAGAGACTAGATAACTTAGCTGGAGTAAGGACTTAGATGGATAGACTAGGCAAATATCAACAAGTGTAGACATGCTAATCACACACTTAATCAAAAACAAAGTTTAGGCATGCCAGATAAACAGTAGTCAAGCAAACAGGCTAATCACATATAGAAGAAGACAGTGCTCGACATGTTAAACAAGATAGTAAACAGGCAAGTAAAGTAGAGACATGCTAATCACATATTGAACAGGCTGTATTAGGCATGCTAGATAAGCAGTAGACAGAAGCATGAATGAACTCAAGAATGATGAACTAAGGCAGTAAATAAACACATAGATTTATATTCTAAAATTTAATCATAGGCATACCAGTTAGGGAAAGAGAACACAAGATGTAAGATAGGTGTTGTGCAATTTCCTGCCTTGGCTTACAGCCAGCTAGACTAATGAAGATCACAGGTAGTAGGAAGAACAGAGAACCTTTTTTCGAGTGTAAGAGTAGTTGATGAACTAATGTTCGGTCTAAGAAGTTAAATAAAAGAGTTTATATAAGACTCCAAGAGTAGAACAAATAAGGTAAAGTAATCAATAATCCCAATTAAGGGATCTCAGAATCAATCGCACAAAGAGGTTCGACATAGTCTTCTCCTTTAATTGAGGAGAATTAGCCAATGGTAATGACATGAACTAATTAAGATAAGAGGTTAAATCAGACTGAGTAAAGAAGTAAAGAATCAAAAGCCTTGTTTAGGAAAAGAGTTCAAATCAAACCATATAAAGAACTTCAGAATAAAATAATCAAGGGTTTAATTAAAGAAAGAATCATGTAAAGAATCAGTAAATATATAGCAGTCAAATAAGGCAAGAACGACCAATTAAGGTCATAAACGTGGAAATAATCAAGAATCATGCACACGAAATTCTGACAGAGCAAATCACTCAATAATTTTGGAAAGAACATATCAATTCTCATAAACAAAATAGGTTGAGTAAAACTTTTAGGAACACGGAGAATTTCGACGGAAAATAATTCAAAACCCTAATTTGAAAACGCTTAAAGAAGGAAAATAGCCATGGCAGACTTGAAAGCATGACAACACACAGAGGTTTGAACAAACAGAAATCATAGAAATCAAAAACTTAAATAGTGTAGTGTTTAAAATCTGGTTAGTATTAGAGAAGTAAAAGAACCTAAATAATAGCCATGGAAGTTTTAAAATACTTCAGATACCTAGAGGTTTGACCAACAAACAAAAACAAACCCTAATATAACAAAAAGGTTGAAAAATCGATTAATCAGTAAAGAAATAAAGGAGCCTTAAGGAAAGAGCAATGACAAATTCAAATCATTCCAGATTTACAAGGATCTGGACGGATTCAGGTCCAAATGCTAGGTTTTGAAGAAAAGAGAGAGGGCAAAGAGAAATTGGCCCATGAATCAAAGATTAGAGCCGTGAAACTTTGATAGAAAGCACTCATAGACCATAGACAGGCTCTTTGAAGAGTTTTGAATGAGATCTGGACCAGATCTCTTCGAGGTCCTTCCACGAAACCACACAATCGAGCAACCAGGGGAGATAGGAGACAAGTAGAGGCCTCGTACAGCCACGGGACGCCATAGATTGGGTAGGAATCAATGAGATTAGGGTTGGTTTTGGGTGGTGGCGAATAGGGTTAAGTTTGGTTTCAGAGAGAATTGTATAGGAGAGGGTTTCAGGGGCGGCGGGTGTAAGCAAAAATGGTTAGGGTTTGGGGGTCATTGGGACTAAAAAGGAAAGGGGTGATGGTGGTCGTTGATCTCTGTGATCAACGGCCAGGATTAAAGGGTTTGGGGGCCGGGTTGGATGATACGGGTTTGGGCTGGGTAGATTTGGGCTGGTTTTTTAATTAATTGGGATTGGGGGGTGTTTAATTTAGGCTAAAATCCGGAAATAAGAGAGTCATTTATTAAATGCCCATTTAATTGATAAATTTTTTTTTTAAAATAACTAATAGGTTTTAAAAAATGATTTTCATGCCTGGAAATATTTCAAAATAATTACTTAATATTTTGAAAATATAAGAGGATATTTTCTGGTAAAATAATGTAATAATGCATGCATAGGCTATATTTGCAAAGTAATTGCAATTGCATCCTAAAAATACAAATGTGGTTATTTGTGCAATAATTGAAACTTAGTACAAAAGCAAATGATAAGATTAAGCCACAAAAATTATTATAAAACTATTTGTGATGCAATTAGTGATTGTTTTATAAATAAAATGCTGGGAGAAATTAATTAAAATATTTTTAAAATGCAGAAATTGTATAAAAAATACTAATTAATGCCAATGCATAGATTTAATAATATTATAGGAAAAATTGGGTATCAACAGCTGTCCCTCTTTACCCGAGAAGGATGAAAGAGTTTTCGGGTAAAGACATGATGGACAATTTTGACCGGATGGGGTGTTCTGAAAGATAGAGGCCGTACTCTGGTCTTTGAGCTGCCTACATATCCCTGGTTTTACAGGAATCATGTCGTGTATAGTTCTGGATCCATCGGCGGAATATACCGATGAAGTCTTTGCAAGAACGGACACGAGACTTCGGAATAGGTGGTTATGATGAGTGGTCAAACTTGAGATAGTTGAAGGAACTAGAGCGAGGTCTCTCCTGCTGGGATAGCAGTTGCTCACCGGTTGCCTGCAGATAAAGAGACGCTACAAACATGTATTTGTGCAAAAAATTAAACATGATGTAGATTCCCTCTAGACCATGAAAGTTGTCTTCGGACGTTTAAGCATGATGTCCTCAGACCATAATGTCCTGGGCCATGAATTGTTCAGTGAGGGATTCACAGGCCATGAAATGATGTTCTCGGGCCATGAAGATGGTGCCTCCAAACCATGACGCCTTTGAATAATGATATGCAAATTTGAGAGATCCTCAGGCCATGGCATGATGTCTTCCGGCTATGAGGATGATGCCTTCAGACTATGACTCCTTTGGACAGATTGGCGATATTTCAGCCCATGAGATGTAATAATATGATGTTAACAAGACAAGTGTTAGTCTTGTGAAATGAAGGGCAGAGCTTATCCCGATAGGAAAACAAATAGATAGTACCGGAGTAGAGCAATATTTATGCCAGGAGGGACGGTGCTTAGTCCCATGCAAATGGGGGGCAGGGATTAGCCTCATGCAGATATGGAGGCAGAGATTAGCCATCATGCAAAAATGGAGGCAGGGATTAGCCTCGTGCAAATATAGAGGCAGAGATTAGCCTCATGCAAATATGAAGGCAGGGATTAGCCTCATGCAGATAAGGAGGCAGGGACTAGCCTTATGCAAGTATGGAGGCAGGGATTATCCTCGTGCAAATATGGAGGCAAGGATTAGCCTCGTGCAAATATGGAGGCAGGGATTAGCCTCATGCAAGTATAGAGGCTGGGATTAGCCTCGTGCAAATATGGAGGCAAGGATTAGCCTCGTGCAAATATGAAGGCAGGGATTAGCCTTATGAAGATATGGAGGCAAGGATTAGCCTCATGCAGGTGTGGAGGAAAGGATTAGCCTCATGCAAATACGGAGGCACGGATTAGCCTCATGCAAGTATGGAGGCAGGGATTAGCCTCATGCAAGTATCGAGGCAGGGATTGGCCTCATGCAAATATGGAGGCAGGGATTAGCCTCATGCAGAATGCGGGACAGGGCTTAGTCCCATGCAAAGAACAAATAGCAAATAAGGGTAGAATGTTTCTTAGCTGGAGATACGTCCAGTGTCTGGTGGCCCGTTCGATAGTGATTTTGCTTTGTGTACCTATATATGCGAATGCTATCGCTACGTCATATGTGCCTGCGCTCAAAGAAAAATTGTAAGTTTCGTAAGGGGAGGTTGGTTCGTGCCTTTGTCTGCTGGCTTTGCTATGCTTCGCTCCGGAGGCCTCGTTTGAGTTTTACTGGGTAACACTTGACTGTACGAAAATAGAGTATTCGAAAATATACAATTATTGATAAAAGCAGAGTTATTTAGAAACATATTGAAATATCAAGTAATTTTAGATGAACTAGTGACTGTAACATATTTTAGAGACACTGCAGCTTTCTTATGTTTGTATTTTGAGGGTCCTCCTCAAAATTCTGCCTAGTTTCATAGATGATCCTTCGGCCGTTTGCGGGTAATGAGCCTTGTTGACCCTTCTTCGGAATTTTGAGAACCCTTCTCAAAATTCTGCCCTAGTTTCTCAACCGATTTCCGACTGTCTGGCATATGTTGGCGTCGACTGGACTTGCTCCAGAATTTTGAGGGTCCTCCTCAAAATTCTGCCCCAGTTTATGATCTTAGGGGAAAATGGAAATTTTATTATGATATGACTGAACCCACAGGGCTGCCTACGTATCCTCTCTTAAACGGGAATCAGGTCAAGCGTAGTTCAATTACATCAAATGAGGAAATGTAAATAGTCAAAGCATAGTATCTCTTGACTGCATCTGAATTGATTGGTTTTGGCTAGACTTCTCCATCCATTTGTGCAAGTATGAGCGCTCCTCCTGTTAGCACTCTGTGAACCATATAAGGACCTTACCAGTTGGGAGAGAATTTCCCTTTGGCTTCATCTTGATATGGGAAGATCTTCTTTAGCACTAGCTACCCTGGTGCAAATTGTCTTGGTTTGACTCTTTTATTGAAAGCTCTGGACATTCTGTTCTGATAAAGCTAACCATGACATACTGCGTTCATTCTTTTCCCATCTATAAGGGCCAATTGCTCATAGTGGCTCTTTATCCATTCTGCATCGCTGAGTTTAGCTTCCTGTATGATTCTTAAAGAAGGAATCTCTACCTCGGCTGGGATGACAGCTTCGGTACCATAAACCAGCATAAAGGGAGTTGCCCCGGTTGATGTGGGAATTGCAGTGCGGTACCCCAACAGAGCAAAAGGTAGCTTCTCGTGCCATCGCTTATTGTTTTCTACCATCTTCCTTAGTATCATCTTGATGTTTTTGTAGGCGGCTTCTACGACTCCATTCATCTGAGGTCTATAGGTTGTGGAATTCTTGTGCTTGATTTTGAAAGTTTCACACATGGCTTTCATCAGATCACTATTGGGATTGGCGGCATTGTCAGTGACAATAGACTCGGGAATTTTGAATCAGCAAACAATACGATCTTTGACAAAGTCTGCGACGACTTTCTTGGTTATAACATTGTATGATGTGGCCTCTACCCATTTTGTGAAGTAATCAATGGCTACCAGAATAAACCTGTGCCCTTTTGAAGCGGTGGGCTCGATAGGACCGATGACATCCATTCCCTAGGCAGCGAATGGCCAAGATGAGCATGTTGCATTGAGCTCATTTGGCGGCACTTTTGTCATATCGGCATGCACTTGACGTTGGTAACATTTGCGGACATACTGGACGCAGTCTGTCTCCATAGCCATCCAAAAGTATCCGGCCCTAAGTATCTTCTTGGCCAAGACGAAACCATTCATATGCGAGCCCCAGGTCCCAGCATGTATCTCCTCAAGTAGTTTAGAAGCTTTTTTTGCGTCGACACATCTTAGCAATCCCAAATCAGGAGTTCTACTGTACAAGTTTCCTCCGCTGTGGAAGAAGTGATTGGACAATCTTCGGAGCGTGCATTTTTGAATTTGGTTCGCATGCTCCGAATATTCTCCTTTATCCAAATACTCTTTGATGTCATGGAACAAAGGTTTTCCATCTGTTTTTTCTTCAACGCGGTCACAATACGCCGGCTGATTATGAATTCTCACTAGGATAGGATCGATGAAATTCTTGTCTGGGTGCTGTATCATAGATAACAAGGTGGCCAAAGCATCGACAAACTCGTTATGAATTCTGGGAACATACCGAAACTCTATCTTCGTGAACGTTTTTCTCAATTCCTGCACATGGTGCAGATATGGCAATAACCGAAATACTATAACAATAAATTATCCAAAACCTGGTAGCACGGGTCATGAGCTCTATGACATGTTACAAGTGAAAATCTTAATAATATAGATATTGTCTGAAATATAAAATAACAGTATCAGAAAGAAAGGAATGGGAATCCAGGGGTTTACGGACGAACATGCAGTACTACCTCAAGTATCTGTGTCAACTACCAGGCACTTTCCTGATGTCCACAACTAATGCCCGAATATGCACAAAATATGCAGAAGTGTAGTATGAGTACGGGATAACATGTACTCGATAAGTATCAAGATTAACCTCGATGAAGTAGAGCCAATGTTGATGTCACGACCCAAAATCCAACTAGTCGTGATGGCACCTAACCCAAACCGCTAGGTAAGACAAATAACAGTAAACACAATTTAATGACAATGATAAGAGACAAAAAGTGAAATAACCGAATCCTTATATAACTCCCCAAGGACTGGTAGTACAAGTCATGAGCCCCTAATTCTTAGATTTACAAAACTAATAAGGGAATAATACAATATCTATTTGAAATGTACATAAACAAAATCCAAATCTAGAACTTCCCAAAACAACTAGGTATCTTAAACATAGAGGAATATCAAACAAGCAAGATTCACATCTAACTATTGAGAGTAATGTGTTTCAAAGTTTTATTTCTATGACTGAACAAAAGCCACTGACATCATACTTGACTAAGTAGGATTGCTCAAAAGTTTCTACATCTTCTGATTTCTGACTAGTTTGTCGTATTATTCTAGAACTCCATCTTCAATTTCATGAGGTTTCATTTTGTTGGCCCAAGTAAAGGTTAGTTTTGAAGACCGACAAAGGAGCTCAGGCATGATCCAGGTCCATCCCTCCAGGTCTATCCCCTGTGTGCATAGAAACGGTCAGATTCGAGCATGTGGGATGCACGAGAAGGAGATAAGCTTAACTTGGTATACTTGATATCTTCTGATCGAAAACGTTTCATAATTGACAAGTAGAAGGACTCCTTAATCAAAGAGAACACTATCCAATATAGGGAAGGTGATAGAAGTAATCAACTAGAACTCTTCCACCAAGGAAGAGTAGCATCAGAATATTCTACTTATTTTTTCTATCTCATTTATACTATATCTTGTTGAGTTTAGTTTGATCTATGTTTGCATGTGGACTTACCTAGCATTGGGGGTTAAGTGCCATCACGATCTTTGGTGGAATTTTAGATCGTGACAAAATGCGAATGCTATGATGCATGAACGGTCACACAAGATTAGATAAGATTAAAAATTCTCTAGAAGGTGAAAGTCACACACATTGAAGAAAAAATGATTTAGAATATCATTTTAGATAGTTTGGTTATGTCTTGCGTCGACCTACAGATGCACCGGTCCTTAAGTGTGAAACTATGATGGGAGAAGGTGTGAAAAAGAGATGAAGTAGTCCTAAATAACATGAAGAAATTTATTTCGAAAGGCCTATAAACCCTTGGAATTATACATACTTAGCTAAAACCCGAGCATAATATAAGAGAAATATCGTATAGGTAATACCTACTAGTTAGGACTAGGTTTTAGACTTGGTAGAGAACTGCTATTATTATTACTATTCTTTATATTTATATTTATAATTTTTCTTGTACTACTAGATTGTTTTAGTAATGATGATGATATGAGTTGAGTTAAATGAAAGAAATAAGGATTCATATAGTCGATCCCAACGTGTTTAGGACTGAGGCATAGTAGTTTTTGTTGCAGAGAGAGAAAATTGTATTCTTTTACTCCAGAAAATTTTGCTTAGACACTCTGCTTCAAATAGTATTTTTGACTCATTAACTGTTGGATCATTCTCAAATTTGAATTAAGAGTCCTAAACATCTGAAATCTTTATTTACTAACTCTATAAATATTTGTCACGCCCGAACCTGGGCCTGGACGTAACACGGCACTCGGTGCCTGACTACATGTGACTGAATGAACCAACTGGCTGGCTGAATCAACATGTGGTATCATAACATACTGAATGCGGATAATAAACTTGTCACGCCCCAAAACCGAGGGACATGACCGGCGCTCGACCGGGTAGCCCCAGTCAAGCGGACCTGGGTGCCTTTTCCTATTCCACGTGTTACCCCGTGTTTTCATTACTCATTAATCAAAGGAAATTTGCCATTGTAATAAAAAACACTTTTTTACAAGCATACATAACGTACATAGTTAATTAATGATATTTACCACTTTCATCGCCCAACATACCAAAATACATATTACATAAGTTCGTAACCCACATTTTTACTGTCTACGGAGCCTCTAAAGATACACACGATAATACAGTACTTGCCGGGAACAAGGCTTCGGCTATACCTTACACAAAAACCAAAATAAGATTCCAGGATAAAAGCGGCATGAGCCACGCAGGGCCCCGAGAGGAAAGGGGCTCACCAACACAGCTAACGGAGGATGAAGGGGAGCTACGGTCGGTGGACTGGAGTACGTGCTACTGATCCACCTACCATCATAACACGAATGTAGCGGCCTCGGCAAAAGGGACACCAGTACATTTGAATTGTACTGGTATGTATGAATAAACTTTGCCCTAAGCAAACTCAAACCATACTCAAGTAATAAGTAATAATGGAATCAACAATCAAATACACATGCAAGGAAACAATCAAGCCAAACAAATTTACAATCTCTCCATTTCCCCTTCAACATTTTTCACATCAATGATTTCACAACTTTCTCATATTTTCATTTCAATAGTGATTTCGATCACTTTCCACCCTTATTACCTCGGCCACCC
>NW_017681667.1:10146-10995 GCF_001879085.1 Nicotiana attenuata
GCTCAAGTCTTTTTAAGTTAGTTACACGCCCGCATATCGTTTGGTATATATCAAATGGAATATTCCGTTTTGGGACTTTAAATCTGGGTTAATTTATTATTAGAGGTTATTTTGGTTGCTTCAGTTGTATCTTGCCGAAGAATATGTGTCAACTATTAGGAGTTTAACCCATAAAGAAACAGAAAATAATTAATGCAGATGAATTATAAGATGAAACAATACGTAAAAACTTTTTAGAAGTAAGTTTTTTGGCGTTTTCTTGTTTCATTGTCAAAGTATACTTGTTAATTTATCTTCTGTCTTTTTGTTTCTTCTTGCGGTGGGGGTAGGGGTGGGGGTGGGGCTGTGTTGTGTTTGAGGGGAGGGGGTTGGATTTTAAAATAGCCAGCAATAGAATTTTTTACCAATACAACCATAGAATTTGTGTGGAATAGATTCATCTTTTTCTTAATTTTGTGTTAGGATTTGAACCTGCACCCGCCCCGCACTGCGAATAGTTTTTTTTTTTTAAAAATGAACCCGCCCCACCACGCATAGGCCCAAACCCGCCCGCCCCGAAAAGGTTCAAACCCGCCCGCCCCGCACCCCATCGCCCCCATTGGCATCTCTATTGGCACAGAATATGTCTTTTTGCTTTTCTTTTCTTTCTAGCTCAATAAATTTTAATTTTTTGCTTCACACAATGGCATCTTCTTCCTTTTCTATTTATCATTCTTCTTGAAGTTATCATCATTATCTATCCTTTCCCAATTTCTTCTTCTCTTGGGATGTTTCAAACAAAAATAAATGAGTAAGAAATGTTTGAAAACTCCATTATTGAAGTTTGAAGGTTGAAGGTTTGAAATTTGA
>NW_017681668.1:0-573 GCF_001879085.1 Nicotiana attenuata
AGAGCAGACGAGGATGACCTTAACAGTCCAATCCAACAGTTAACGTCGGTCCAAACAAAACCAAGGAAAGACCGTCATAACGACGGTCGAAGAGACCAGTCAGGTCCACGCCTCAACCAAGACAGGCATCAACCTTATGTCAGAACAGCCATCCCACCATCTCCTCGCCATGCGGAAGGACCGCCAGACCGCATACAGGGACTCAGCGGAACGAAAGAGGTATGCCTCCACTCTTATCTACTCACAACTTTTCTGTTTCCCCTTCAGAAATAGTGTACGCACTAGAGAAGCTCGGCCCGAAGGTGAAGTGGCCACAGAAGATGAAGTCTGACCCAAGTACCAGAAAGTCGAACGTCCTCAATGAATTTCATCAGGAACGGGGTCACAAAACCGAGGACTGCATAGCCCTACGGCAAGAAGTAGTGAACATGCTCCACCAAGGGCACCGGCATTAACAGATTTAACGAAGAGGTTTGTGTCAATCATTTTATTAAGCATTGGTTAGTTAAAATTGACCACTAACTTTACAGTAGTCTTGGTAAATGAATTAAGGGTAAAATAAAAAAAATGGTC
>NW_017681668.1:1970-10995 GCF_001879085.1 Nicotiana attenuata
TATCACAAAGAGGTATCGAGGTCAACCCCGACCAGATCAAAGCCATCGAGGGAATACCTGAAGTATTATCCAGCAAGAAACAGGTACAAAAACTGACAGGCTGTATAGCTGCCTTGTCGAGGTTCATCTCACGATCCTCCGACAGATGCCACAAATTCTTCAACGTGCTCAAAAGGACAACGGGCTCCAGTGGAATTCAGAATGCATCGAGGCCTTAAGAGAACTAAAAGCATACTTGTCCTCGCCCCCGCTTCTCGCCAAAGCAAAACCCGGCGAACGCCTCCTGGTATACTTGGCCGTATCAGAGGTCGCAGTAAGCGCAGTATTGGTCCGTGAAAGCAAAGGTACGCAATCTCCAATCTATTACATTAGCAAAACTCTGGTCGATGCCGAAATAAGGTACCCCCACCTCGAAAAGTTGGACTTAGCATTGGCTATAGCTTAACGAAAGCTTAGACCCTATTTTTAATGGCACCCCATATCAGTGGTGACGACCTCCCCCCTATGGAGCATCTTACATAAACCTGAACTTCAGGAAGATGGGCCAAATGGGCCATAGAATTGAGCGAGCACGATATAACATATCAGCTGCAAACAACGATAAAATCGCCGGTACTCGCCGACTTCGTTGCCGATTTTAGTGCCAAAATAATGCCCGAGGTCGAGCAAGAAACCTCTCGTACCTCTCCTAGGTTACCCGACCTATGGGTCTTATACATCGATGGCGCGTCCAACGCGTCAAGATCTGGACTGGGACTCGCACTCGAGGTCCCAACAATTGAAGTCATCCGCCAATCAATACAGTGCCCCAATATGACTAACAATGAGGCCGAGTACGAGGCCGTAATTGCAGGACTAAAGCTAGCTCTCAAATACGGAGCACGATGAGTTGTCCTCAGATGCGACTCACAGCTCGTGGTCAACCAAGTCACAAGAACTTTCCAAATCAAAGAGCAAAGACTACAAAAGTACCAGGCAAAAATTCATAAACTGCTACCAGAATTCTACGAATGTTGACTCGACCTGATACCTCGAGCACGAAACATCGAGGCAGATGGCCTTGCCAAGTTAGCAGCGGCCACCAAAACATTACAAAAGAAAACGTGGTCACCCTCCTCCACTCGTCAATAGACCAGCTTGAGGTACACTCTGTAAACTTGACTTGGGACTGGCGCAACCGTATATAACATATTTGAAGGAGAAAATACTCCCATCGGACAAAAAGGAAGCCAAAAAGCTTCGAATGCAGGCGGCCAGGTACAACATCATAAATCACGACCTATACAAAAGAACGTTTGGAGGCCCCTTGGTGAAATGCCTAGGGTCGAACCAAACAAGATACTTCCTCGAGGAAGTGCACGAAGGCCATTGCGGTGCCCATACCGCAACCGAGCCCTCGTCAGATGCCTCATTCGAGCTGGTTATTATTGGCCCACAATGAAGAAGGAAGTTACCGACTACGTCAAAAAATGCGAGCAGTGCCAGAAATACGCTCCTATGATACACCAAGCAGGCAAGCACCTCCACTCGGTTACATCACCATGGCAGTTCATCAAGTGTGGAATGGACATTGTCAGACCCCTTCTAGCAGGGCGAGGTAACATACGATTTCTTTTGGTTTTAACTGACTATTTTTCCAAGTGGGTAGAAGTAGGTGCATTTGCCCAAATACGCGAATAGGAGGTTATCATATTCATATGGAGAAACATCATATGCCGCTTCGGCATCCCCAAAGAAATCAGCTGTAACAACGGACCCCAATTCACCGGAAAAAAGACTGCCGAATTCTTCGAGAAATGGCACATCAAGCGAATACTCTCCACGCCATATCACCCTGCTGGTAACGGCCAGGCCGAATCCTCCAACAAAACAATACTAAACATCTTGAAGAAAAATCTTGAGGACGCCAAGGGGTTGTGGACGGACTTGCTACCAGAAGTGTTGTGGGCATACCGCACCATGCCAAAAACAAGCACATGAGAAGAGCCATATTCACTAGTCTATGGAACTGACGCCATGATACCAGTCGAGGTCGGGGAACCTAGTTTGAGCTACTCCAATGAAAGTGGACCAAGAAACGACGAAAACAGGAAGCAAGACCTCAACGAAGCAGAAAAGCGAAGAGACATGGCTTATATAAGAATGATAGCCCAAAAATAGCAAGCAGAACGGTACTACAACAAAAAGGCCAAAGTACGACCGCTCAAAGTCGGAGACTATGTACTCAAGGCCAAAACACAAGCGAGCAAAGATTCAAGAGAAGGTAAACTAGGAACCAATTGGGACGGGCCATACAAAATGATAGCAGCAGCAAACAAAGGATCATTCCAACTAGAAACAATGGAAGGAAAGCTACTATAAAACAGTTGGAACGTCGCCCACCTCAAATACTTCAACTTCTAAAAACGGACGCCCTCCAAGTCGTACCCTTTTTCCCTCGCCTGGGTTTTGTCCCAATTGGGTTTTCTCGGGATTTTTTTAATGAGGCGACGAAGGGGACGTCTCGAAGTTCAAGTATAATTCATCGCCCCTCCTGCCGACTACTTCTCCAGGCCGGACGATGAAGGGACTAGGTACACTGGAACTTCTCCAATATATGTATGGAACAAACAGAAACATGTAATATTCTCGAATGAATGAAATAAAGCAGCATCTTTACACAACTCCACGAAGTCATTTTACATTAGACCTCGCTCGAATTACTTTACGTTCGACCTCGCTCGAATCATTTTACATTCGACCTCGGTCGAATCACTTTACATTCAACCTTGCTCGAATTAATTTACATTCGACCTCGCTCGAATCACTTTACATTGACCTCGCTCGAATCACTTTACATTCGACCTCGCTCGAATCACTTTACATTCGACCTTGCTAGAATCACTTTACATTCGACCTCACTCGAATCACTTTACATTCGACCTCGCTCGAATTACTTTATCAAACTTCGATCTTATCCGAACTAATTAATACTTGACCTTAAGTTAGTCTACGTTCGACTCAATATCAACCATATACAAACAACTGAAAAATCAGGGGCTTCCCCACATAGCAAAAAAGAGATGAGGAAAAGAGAACGGGAATCCAGAAATACATAGCAAAAAGGGAATTGTTCCATTTCAATTATCGGATTACAATACCTTTTACAAAGGGCTCGAGGATGCCCTCACAAAAATAGCAAAGCAAAAAAAAACTAAGTACAACAGCTTTACGCCACATCATTCCCATCGGTGTACTCATCATCATACCAAGGATCGGAGGCAAGCCTATCCGCGGCGTCGTCATCCTCATCCCCTCCAGGCATACCAGGATCGTAACCAAAAGCTTCACGGGCTGCACGTGCCATGACACGGACGCCCTCAAACTCAGCTTCGAAAACATTCCCGGCAGCCTTTAAAGATCTATAGACGTCAAGTTGAGCCTCGCCATGGACCCACATCTTATACAACTCCCGTGGCACACCGGGATCGGTAGAAGTATGAGATGTAGACGGCTGTGACTGCCGCCGCGTCTCCTCGGCCCTCAAAATAACGATTTATTCGTTTAGCCCGGACAAGGTTCTTCCAACCTCACCACCTTAAGCATCAATGTCACCTTATTAGCCCGCTCGGACCTGCAAACACGGAGGGCATCATCTAGGGTCGCCGCTTCAGCCATAAAGGCCATTCGGCCTTTCTCGACCCGACTTAATTCTTCGATCTTGGCACTCAGATCACCCCTTAGATCGACAGCCCTTGCCTCCCTCTGCCCGAGCTCAGCCGCTAAGGACGCCACCTGCGACTAAAGGTCAGCGTTCTCAGCCATCACCCCCTAACTCACCTCGAGCTCGTCCTCTTTGGCCTTTAGTGCTGCCTCAAGCTCGTTGCACCTACTCATGGCCCTCATAAGCTCATTGTCTCTCTCCCTTAGCTCTTTGCTTTCTCGTCAACTCATCAATTTCATTTCGAGCCCATCACGAAGCGACTGNCCGGTAGCGCTCGACCCCCATGATAAGAGTTTGATGCAAAATAAGAAAGGGAAGTCAGTGTACGCATATTACGCATACGAAATAAAACTAACCTAACATGGAAAATCACTTAGTCGCAGGGCCATGCCAGACATGCCCAATGATAGGTCCACATCATTCATCATTTGCAGTGCCGTATTCTTAGAAGCCGCGCACAGAGGAGCAAAAGCCGGTACCGCCCGTTCTGATTGCCCAAAAGATCATAGTCTGCAGGGATGATTATGTGCCGATTAGGACCCTCCGTCCTTATCTCCACACGAGTAGCCCTCTCCATGAAGGTCCGAATCTCCTCAAGGTCGATGTCCGAGCCAGATTTTTCTTCCCCTGCAGGAACAGCTTTGCTCCCCCTGACCTCCGATGATGAGCCACCTTCTGCGGCTCGTATAAACCCTCCGCTATCATGAACCCCCTCAGCCCTAGAGGGTCTCCTCTCCATGACGACACTTGCCGTAGAAACAACCTCAACGTCTGGTATGAGCGCAGGTTCCGCCTCCAAGGCAACGAATTTTTCCGGCTCAACGTCAGCCACAATGGCCTTCCCGATCTCCACCCTTCACCTTTTTCTTGACAATGTCTCCTCGCCATTAGATGGTTCATCAATAAGGTGAAAGATGGGCTGAGAAGAGATCTCATCTCGTACGGCAACAGTTTGAGGGGCGGAGTCTCTCATTGGCGGAGCTTGAGTCTGACCTCCTCGAGTCGATTTGGCCAAGGCAAATTGCATTCCAACCGACGCGATAGCTTGGCGAAATACAGGCACTGGAGCCCTCGTCTTCTTGGAAACTCGCCGACCTGGCACCAAAGGGGGGTCGTATCAAAAAGCTATGGTGAACAACAATAAGCTGAGGTAGAAATGACACTTACTGGACGGGGTCTTGGGTCCAAAACGCTTGTGAAAGGATTCCCAATCGCGAATTCCCATGGTGTGGGGTAACACGCGAGCCACCTAATCTTCAATATCGAAGACGGGAGAAGGTGCACGCCTCACAGCTGAAAAACAAGGAAGCCACGAGTAAGTCGAAAATGAAAGAATAAAGGAAAATAACGAGCATATGGAGAGATACTTACGATTATAGTTCCATTGTTCGGGAAACCCAGTGGGATTCGCCACCAGGTGCTCGGTCTTGACGAAGAAGTACATATGCAAGAACTACCGGTTCGTCTTATCATCCATCCCGGCCACCAACCCTTTGATCCCACGATGCCGCAGATGTATCAATGTACCTCTATAAAAGCTAGGCGAAAATAGATGCAGTAGGTGGCGAATGTTGACCTCGCAACCAACCAACTCTACATACTTCGCCAGCATCAAAAAAACTTTGTACAAATAAGGGGAGAGTTGCGCCGGGTAGACGTTGTAAAATCGGCAAAATTCCTCCGCTAATGGGGGAGAGGAAGAGAATAACCGATTAGGAACGGATAGACGTAGAAAGCATAATACCTGGGTCGGTGAACCTCTACGATGTCACCCCCGGCCGGAATAATTTTGACATGAGGAGGAATGCGATATTTAGACCGGATGTCGGCTATTTGAGGCGGTCCCGTCTCAGAAAGCTTCTGAGCAGGAGCGGGAGCGGGTTCCTTTGTGAAGTCATGTCTAACCAAAGAATTCTTGGGAACCACCTCCTCCACAATGGGGAAGCTTTCTTCCTCTTCAGCTATGAATTCCTCACCGCCGGGAGGAAGGGCCACCGGTAAAGGAGTGGCATCGGAAACTTCGTCGTGGATATGAGGGGATGTTGACATATTTACGTGGTGAAACGAAAGCGACAAAGTCTGAAGAAGAAGATATCAACTGGGCAAGAAATCAGGGACTAGAATTGAAGAGGCTGCAAGAGATTGAAAGCGGAGATCGATGAAGAAGATCAAAGAAAACAATACACATGCGAAATGAGAAATGATGAAAATCTTCGAAAATGAAAACCCCTCCATCTATTTATAGGGCTGGGTGGCACCAGAATCGAAGCAAAGGACCATCAATAGCACCAAAATTGAAACAACATCTGCATGGGGAAAACGCGCAATGATGTCGCGCATGGTCATGACGTCACCCCGTGTTAGCCACGCCAGCCGCAGCCCCGCTGGCTATGCTGGTTTTTCGACCTCTGACCGATTCGATTCAGTCAACACGACCAAATTTCTTCTCAACAGCTGCAAACCGGATCCACTCATCGAGGACGTGCAAGATCACGACCTCGACAAGCGGAGGGACTAAGTGTATTGGTCTAAATTTGGACGGCTTGATTACTACAAATAAAACATGGTCAAGGATAGAGTCGACCACGGCACAATGTCGAGGAGTCATCATAAGAAGGATTATTGCCGAGGTCAAGCAATGGTAGGATAGTTTAGCAATAGATATAAGAAATATTCCATTGGATATTCCCTAGGTTGTACTTGTTTCTTGGGGATAAGCCGATGTCTCCACCTCATTAACCCGCTCGGACCTGCAAACACGGAAGGCATCATCTAGGGCCACCGCATCAGCCATAATGGCCATTCGGCCTTTCTCGGCCCGACTTAATTCTCCGATCTTGGCACTCAGCTCACCCCTCAAATCGATAGCCCTTGCCTCCCTCTACCTGAGCTCAGCCGTTAAGGTCAGCGTTCTCAGCCATCACCCCCTAACTCACCTCGAGCTCGTCCTCTATGGCCTTTAGTGCTGCCTCAAGCTCGCTGCACCTACTGATGGCCCTCATAAGCTCATCGTCCCTCTCCCTCAGCTCTTTGTCTTTCTTCGTCAGCTCATCATCTTTCTGTTTGAGCCTATCACGAAGCGACTGAAACTCGCCATCCTAGCTAAGGAAGTCGGCTAACGTTCGGTGCTTAGTGCGGTATTCCTTGTACTTGGAGGTCATCTTCTTAAACATGGTTGTCCTCCGCTCCTCCCGCCGGTAGCGCTCGACCCCCATGATAAGAGTTTGATGCAAAATAAGAAAGGGAAGTCAGTGTACGCATATTACGCATACGAAATAAACCTTACCTAACATGGAAAATCACTTACTCGCAGGGCCATGCCAGACATGCCCAATGATAGGTCCACATCGTTCATCATTTGCAGTGCCGTATTCTCAGAAGCCGCGCACAGAGGAGCAAAAGCCGGTACCGCCCGTTCTGATTGCCCAAAAGATCATAGTCTGCAGGGATGATTATGTGCCGATTAGGACCCTCCGTCCTTATCTCCACACGAGTAGCCCTCTCCATGAAGGTCCGAATCTCCTCAAGGTCGATGTCCGAGCCAGATTTTTCTTCCCCTGCAGGAACAGCTTTGCTCCCCCTGACCTCCGATGATGAGCCACCTTCTGCGGCTCGTATAAACCCTCCGCTATCATGAACCCCCTCAGCCCTAGAGGGTCTCCTCTCCATGACGACACTTGCCGTAGAAACAACCTCAACGTCTGGTACTGAGCGCAGGTTCCGCCTCCAGGCACGATTTTTCCGGCTCAACGTCAGCCACATGGCCTTCCCGATCTCCACCCTTCACCTTTTTCTTGACAATGTCTCCTCGCCATTAGATGGTTCATCAATAAGGTGAAAGATGGGCTGAGAAGAGATCTCATCTCGTACGGCAACAGTTTGAGGGGCGGAGTCTCTCATTGGCGGAGCTTGAGTCTGACCTCCTCGAGTCGATTTGGCCAAGGCAAATTGCATTCCAACCGACGCGATAGCTTGGCGAAATACAGGCACTGGAGCCCTCGTCTTCTTGGAAACTCGCCGACCTGGCACCAAAGGGGGGTCGTATCAAAAAGCTATGGTGAACAACAATAAGCTGAGGTAGAAATGACACTTACTGGACGGGGTCTTGGGTCCAAAACGCTTGTGAAAGGATTCCCAATCGCGAATTCCCATGGTGTGGGGTAACACGCGAGCCACCTAATCTTCAATATCGAAGACGGGAGAAGGTGCACGCCTCACAGCTGAAAAACAAGGAAGCCACGAGTAAGTCGAAAATGAAAGAATAAAGGAAAATAACGAGCATATGGAGAGATACTTACGATTATAGTTCCATTGTTCGGGAAACCCAGTGGGATTCGCCACCAGGTGCTCGGTCTTGACGAAGAAGTACATATGCAAGAACTACCGGTTCGTCTTATCATCCATCCCGGCCACCAACCCTTTGATCCCACGATGCCGCAGATGTATCAATGTACCTCTATAAAAGCTAGGCGAAAATAGATGCAGTAGGTGGCGAATGTTGACCTCGCAACCAACCAACTCTACATACTTCGCCAGCATCAAAAAAACTTTGTACAAATAAGGGGAGAGTTGCGCCGGGTAGACGTTGTAAAATCGGCAAAATTCCTCCGCTAATGGGGGAGAGGAAGAGAATAACCGATTAGGAACGGATAGACGTAGAAAGCATAATACCTGGGTCGGTGAACCTCTACGATGTCACCCCCGGCCGGAATAATTTTGACATGAGGAGGAATGCGATATTTAGACCGGATGTCGGCTATTTGAGGCGGTCCCGTCTCAGAAAGCTTCTGAGCAGGAGCGGGAGCGGGTTCCTTTGTGAAGTCATGTCTAACCAAAGAATTCTTGGGAACCACCTCCTCCACAATGGGGAAGCTTTCTTCCTCTTCAGCTATGAATTCCTCACCGCCGGGAGGAAGGGCCACCGGTAAAGGAGTGGCATCGGAAACTTCGTCGTGGATATGAGGGGATGTTGACATATTTACGTGGTGAAACGAAAGCGACAAAGTCTGAAGAAGAAGATATCAACTGGGCAAGAAATCAGGGACTAGAATTGAAGAGGCTGCAAGAGATTGAAAGCGGAGATCGATGAAGAAGATCAAAGAAAACAATACACATGCGAAATGAGAAATGATGAAAATCTTCGAAAATGAAAACCCCTCCATCTATTTATAGGGCTGGGTGGCACCAGAATCGAAGCAAAGGACCATCAATAGCACCAAAATTGAAACAACATCTGCATGGGGAAAACGCGCAATGATGTCGCGCATGGTCATGACGTCACCCCGTGTTAGCCACGCCAGCCGCAGCCCCGCTGGCTTTCAT
>NW_017681669.1:0-2234 GCF_001879085.1 Nicotiana attenuata
GTTTGGGTTCGATACAAGTTGATATCAGAGCCTAGGTTACGATAGGTCGTCACGATTATGAGCAGGTTAGTAGAGTTTTGTGGATCGGTACGGAGACGTCTGTACTTATCTTTGAGAGACTGCCGAACCCTTACGGAAACTTCACAGTTTGAATTCTCGCCGTGCAAATCTATTGATTCCGGTAACTAAACTTACTGTTATTCTATTCTCTCACAGATGGTGAGGACACACACTACTAGGTAAGATGGACAACCACCAATACCACCAGCTAGGGCCGCGAGGGGCCGATGTTGCAGTAGAGGCTACGGTAGGGGCAGAGGTGCAACTCATTCAGCAACTAGGGCAGCACCTGCAGATCCACCAGTTACCCTAGTTCAGGAGCAGGTTCCAGTTGTGGATGAGCCAGTGGCTCCAACTTAAGCACCAGCTACACCCATCATGATGCTAGGCCTTTAGGAGGCCTTATCTCAAATTCTGACCGTGTGCACCAGTCTTTCTCAGGTGGTCTGTGTTCTAGCCGCAGCATCCACTTCTCAGGCCGGGGTAGGTACTCATACTCTCGCCGCCCACACACCAGAGTAGGTGATGCAGGGACTCCAGACACCGACGGCACTACCAGTCCAGCCGGTTGCAGCTGCTCAGGCCCATTTGGTTCTTGTTATGACTTATTATGAGCAGCGAAGACTAGAGTGTTTTGGGAGGCTCCAGCCTCCATCTTACAGTCGGATGGAGTAAGAGGATGCCCAGGGTTTCTTTGACAAGTGTCAGCGGATTCTCCGTACAACAGGTATTCTGGAGACCAGTGGGGTCTCGTTCACTACTTTTCAGTTTTCTAGGGCTGCCTTCAGATGGTGGGAGGCTTACGAGAGGCGCAGGCCGGTCGGTGCAGCACCACTTACCTGGCAGGAGTTCTCTGTTCTCTCCATGGAGAAGTTCGTGCCGCAGTCTCGCAGAGAGGAGCTGCGCAGACAGTTTGAGTAGTTGCGTCAGGATGGCAAGTCTTTGATGCAGTACGAGATGAGGTTTTCTGAGTTGGCCAGTCATGCAGTTTGATGGTTCCCACTGATAAGGAGAGGATCAGGATGTTCATTAATGGCCTCGCACATCAGTTGCGGTTCCTTATGACTAGGGAGAGGGTGTCTAGTGCTACTTTCGATAAGGTTGTTGATATTGCTCGGCAGATAGAGATGGTCAGCAGCCAGGAGTAGGTTGAAAGGGAGGCCAAGAGGCCTCGTATATTGTGTGGTTTGAGTGGTGTTTCTTCTAGAGTCAGTTCTACCACGGCATGGGTCGTCCTTATAGGAATGTTCAGACGGCTCGTCTAGTTCACCGTGGTGCATCACCTGGCCAGGGTTCATTCAGTGTATAGAAGGGTCACTCAGCCCTCCTAGCTTAGAGTTCGTCTCATGCACCCTCAATTCAGGGTTCATATATGTCGTGTCCTTTTAGCAGTTATCCCGATTCTCGGGGCTCCCTTCAGTCCGCACCGCCATTCACAAGGAGAGGCTATTTTGAGTGAGGAGATTTGGGTCACATCAAGAGGCATTGTTCCCTCATTTCGAGAAGTCCAGCTCAGCGGAGGAGTCAGCCTACGACTTCAACACCCATTACTTCACCACCCGCCCAGCCATCTCGGGGTAGAGCTCAGTCAGTTAAGGGTCGTCCTATAGGAGAAGGCCGATCAGGTGGCGGCCATGCCCGATTCTATGCGCTTCCAGCCGCACCAGATGCTATTGCTTCATACACAGTGATCACAGGTATTGTGTCTCAATATGCCACAGAGATGCCTCTGTATTATTTGACCCTGGTTCCACTTATTCATATGTGTCATTGTATTTTGCTCATTTTCTGGATATTCCCCGTGAGTCCTTAGTTTCATCTGTTCATGTATCTACACCGTTGGGCGATACTATTGTTTTGATCCATGTGTACCGGTCGAGTGTAGTGACTATTTGGGGATTGGAGACCAGAGTTGATCTCTTGCTGCTTAGTATGGTCGATTTTGACGTGATCTTAGGTATGGATTGGTTGTCTCCATGTCATGCTATTTTGCATTGTCACGCTAAGACCGTGATGTTGGCGATGCCGGGGTTGCCAAGGATTGAGTGGAGAGGTTCTCTAGACTATGTTCCCAGCAGGGTGATTTCATATTTGAAGGCCCAGCGGCTGGTTGTGAAGGGTTGTTTATCTTACTTGGCCTTTGTTAGGGATGTTGGTTCTAATACCCCTACTAT
>NW_017681669.1:4546-10995 GCF_001879085.1 Nicotiana attenuata
ACTATTCATTAAACATGCTAATTCTCATATCAACAGAGTACTTTAGCAATAGTGAAGTTAAATGACTAAGCTACGCAGATTCAGCAACCAGAATCAATATACACGTGCCCTAAATCAACAATCTAAAAATTCCTGCTAATCCTAACCTTAACATATGAAAATTCCTGCTAAACTACTGCTTTGTCTTAGCACAGCTGATAGAAACCAGAAGTTAATAAAGAGCTAGGTAGTTCAAGGGGAAACACACGTAAAGAAATTGAAAGTTCACTTCTTAAACACTAAAATCCCTATTACATGTGTCAAAGAACCAACAAGATCATACTTCTGTAATTGTCAACATTAAAACATGATAACATTACTAAGCTACTGATTGTTAACAGATCTGGCATGTTCAGTTCACAAGAAAGGATTAAAAGAAGAAGTTAAAAGCTAAATGACTCGTAAGAAACATATATGCAATTGTAATTCATTATTTGAATATCAGCTTCAATTCATCAATACATTCCTCCAAACATGCTTGCATTCCATTTTTGTCATTCAAAAGTTAGAAAGTACCTGGTTATAGAGAACAACAAAATAAAGAACTTCAGCAAAAAAAAATCAGCTGAGATCAACAGCTAGAAACAGCAATGCACACAGCTTCACATTCCATCCATGTCTCAGTTTGTAAAACCAGAAATCCCAAAAATTGGTTCTAGCTTTCTTTGGAAATCAGAGACTGGATCAGCTAACTAACAATTGAACTTTTTTTGAGAGTGTTTTTGGGTATGGAATTCTGATGTATTTTCAGGACCTTAGTGCAGAGAATAGTGCTCAAAATCTGGTTTTAGAGTGAAGGAAGGGCACTCTTTTTATAGGCCTCTAAGGCCATGTGCTCTAAAACAGAATTGAGAATTATTCCCAGCCTGCAAAAGGCATCTTCTAACAGAATTGGGACAGCTGGCTGTCCCCTATTGGCTCAGCACATTTGTGCTAACCAAATAGGGACAGCTGCCCCCCTATTCTAGAAGCTTCTTATAGGAATTTATCTGAAAGTCCCTTGTTATTATTTCCCAAATTAAACCCCTAAGTTTCAATTGTTCAATTAACCCCCTAAGAGTTTCTAACAATTACAAACCAGGGCAAACACATATGGCCATGCTAATGTAAATCAAACAATAAAACTTTGAATTTCTTGACACTTAAGAGCCTAAAATGAGCTAATTTCATATGAACTTCAGAAAAACCTAATTCAACAAAGTGTTATACCAATAAAATCGAATCTAAAGATGAATCAGTGAAGCATGAACTAGTATGAAGCATTTGAATCAATAGTGACAACAATTCTCAGAACACAAAACAAGAAAATCAAAGCATGAAAAAAGAAAATGATTCAGGGATCCTAAAATTTAATTCATACTACTGATAAGAAGGAAAACAGAGATGCAGAAAAACCAAATCAAACATTTTTTCATTTTCTTTTGTTTTCAATCAGTGTGGACCAAAACACAAGTAAAAATAGAAATAAGGCAAGAAAACAAGGGAAAAGCAATACCTAATGAGGTTCAGGAATGGGGGAAATGACCTCGGATTCGGACAAGCTTCAAAGGTGCGAAATGAACTTGAACTAACATTAATCGACTGTTCCCAACGAGAAACAATCGACTAATGGGTTTTTTAGGTTCAAACATTCCGAAATTGACCAAAAATGAGAGAAATATAAAAAACTAGGGCTTGGCTTTTTTAGATCTAAAATTCAAGGAATTGGGGACTGATTCGAAAAGGATTGAAAGTGGTTTAGGGTTCAGAGGGGTGCAAGGATTATAAGGTGCTAATATGGGGTGATTAGGGTAAACTAGGGTTTTGGGAATTCTGATCTTAGATCTAAGATTCGAGGAATTTGGGAAGGATTTAAGGGAGATGGTTTGGAGATTCGGAAAGAGGAGGTGACCGGGGTTCTGGGGTATTAATTTGGAGTGGATTGGAGGTGGTCCGCCGCCGTGAGGCAATTTCCGGCCGGCGGACCACGGCGGAGTCGGTGAAGTGAATGAGGGCGGCTAGGGTTTTGGTAAGTTTGGATGTTAGAGATGAGTGAGGGGTTCTGAATGGGGGGGAGGCTTGTTCAGACAGTTAAATACTTACGATTCCTCAGTTTCGAGCCATTGGATTACCAAGATCCAACGGCTGTGATCAATCAGCACAAAAACGGGGTCGTTTGGTGTGATATAGGGGTGGACCGGGTATGGCTATTTTTCGGCCTAGGTTTGGGTAATTTCTGGACAGGTTTTCGCTTCAAATGGGCCAATTCCGAATTTTAAAAACCCCATTCTCAATTAAATCCTTATTTTATTCAATTCTTTTATTCCCTTTTCTTTTTGTTTTTCTTTTTCTTTAACTAAAAACCCAAATTAAAATCCTAAATTAATCTAGATTGTAAACTAACCAATTATAAAAATTCGTTGATCCTAAATTAAAAGAGAAAAACTACTATTCTAAAATTGAAACTAAAAATGCAAAATCAATTTTAGAATATGGTAATATGAACATGGACTTAAAACTATTCATTAAACATGCTAATTCTCATATCAACATAGTACTTTAGCAATAGTGAAGTTAAATGACTAAACTACGCAGATTCAGCAGCCAGAATCAATATACACGAGCCCTAAATCAACAATCTAAAAATTCCTGCTAATCCTAACCTTAACATATGAAAATTCCTGCTAAACTACTGCTTTGTCTTAGCACAGCTGATAGAAACCAGAAGTTAATAAAGAGCTAGGTAGTTCAAGGGGAAACACACGTAAAGAAATTGAAAGTTCACTTCTTAAACACTAAAATCCCTATTACATGTGTCAAAGAACCAACAAGATCATACTTCTGTAATTGTCAACATTAAAACATGATAACATTACTAAGCTACTGATTGTTAACAGATCTGGCATGTTCAGTTCACAAGAAAGGATTAAAAGAAGAAGTTAAAAGCTAAATGACTCGTAAGAAACATATATGCAATTGTAATTCATTATTTGAATATCAGCTTCAATTCATCAATACATTCCTCCAAACATGCTTGCATTCCATTTTTGTCATTCAAAAGTTAGAAAGTACCTGGTTATAGAGAACAACAAAATAAAGAACTTCAGCAAAAAAAAATCAGCTGAGATCAACAGCTAGAAACAGCAATGCACACAGCTTCACATTCCATCCATGTCTCAGTTTGTAAAACCAGAAATCCCAAAAATTGGTTCTAGCTTTCTTTGGAAATCAGAGACTGGATCAGCTAACTAACAATTGAACTTTTTTTGAGAGTGTTTTTGGGTATGGAATTCTGATGTATTTTCAGGACCTTAGTGCAGAGAATAGTGCTCAAAATCTGGTTTTAGAGTGAAGGAAGGGCACTCTTTTTATAGGCCTCTAAGGCCATGTGCTCTAAAACAGAATTGAGAATTATTCCCAGCCTGCAAAAGGCATCTTCTAACAGAATTGGGACAGCTGGTTGTCCTCTATTGGCTCAGCACATTTGTGCTAACCAAATAGGGACAGCTGCCCCCCTATTCTAGAAGCTTCTTGTAGGAATTTATCTGAAAGTCCCTTGTTATTATTTCCCAAATTAAACCCCTAAGTTTCAATTGTTCAATTAACCCCCTAAGAGTTTCTAACAATTACAAACCAGGGCAAACACATATGGCCATGCTAATGTAAATCAAACAACAAAACTTTGAATTTCTGGACACTTAAGAGCCTAAAATGAGCTAATTTCATATGAACTTCAGAAAAACCTAATTCAACAAAGTGTTATACCAATAAAATCGAATCTAAAGATGAATCAGTGAAGCATGAACTAGTATGAAGCATTTGAATCAATAGTGACAACAATTCTCAGAACACAAAACAAGAAAATCAAAGCATGAAAAAAGAAAATGATACAGGGATCCTAAAATTTAATTCATACTACTGATAAGAAGGAAAACAGAGATGCAGAAAAACCAAATCAAACATTTTTTCATTTTCTTTTGTTTTCAATCAGTGTGGACCAAAACACAAGTAAAAATAGAAATAAGGCAAGAAAACAAGGGAAAAGCAATACCTAATGAGGTTCAGGAATGGGGGAAATGACCTCGGATTCGGACAAGCTTCAAAGGTGCGAAATGAACTTGAACTAACATTAATCGACTGTTCCCAACGAGAAACAATCGACTAATGGGTTTTTTAGGTTCAAACATTCCGAAATTGACCAAAAATGAGAGAAATATAAAAAACTAGGGCTTGGCTTTTTTAGATCTAAAATTCAAGGAATTGGGGACTGATTCGAAAAGGATTGAAAGTGGTTTAGGGTTCAGAGGGGTGCAAGGATTATAGGGTGCTAATATGGGGTGATTTAGGTAAACTAGGGTTTTGGGAATTCCGATCTTAGATCTAAGATTCGAGGAATTTGGGAAGGATTTAAGGGAGATGGTTTGGAGATTCGAAAAGAGGAGGTGACGGGGGTTTAAATGACTTCAATACTAGTTCATGCTTCACTGATTCATCTTTGATTTTCGATTTTATTGGTATAACACTTTGTTGAATTAGGTTTTTCCTGAAGTTTCATATGAAATTAGCTCATTTTAGGCTCTTAAGTGGTCAAGTAAATTTCAAAAGTTTCTATTGTTTGATTTACATTAGCATGGGCATATGTGTTTTGCCCTGGTTTTGTAATTGTTAGAGAATCTTAGGGGGTTTATTGAACAATTGATAACTTAGGGTTTATTTGGAAATAATAACAAGGGACTTTCAGATAAATCCCTACAAGAAGCTTCTAGAATAGGGGGCAGCTGTCCCTATTTGGTTAGCACAAATGTGCTGAGTGGCCTAATAGGGGACAGCGCAGCTGTCCCAATTCTGTTAGAAGATGCCTTTTTGCAGGGCTGGGAATATTCCTCAATTCTGTTTTAGAGCAACATGGCCTTAGAGGCCTATAAAAAGAGTTGCCCTTCCTTGCACTCTAAAACCAGATTTTGAAGCAGCTTATTCTCTGCACTAAGGTCCTGAAAATACATCAGAATTCCTACCCAAAAACACTCTCAAAAAAAGTTCAATGTTAGTTAGCTGACAAGTCCTCTGATTTCCAAGAAAAGGCTTAGAACGCAATTTTTGGGATTTTCTGGTTTTAAAACTGAGACATGGATGGAATGTGAAGCTGTGTGCATTGTTGTTTCCTAGCTGTTGATCTCGCTGATTTTTTTGCTAAAAGTTCTCTTTATTTTGTTTGTTCCTATAACCAGGTACTTCTAAACTTTTGAAATGACAAAAATGGAATGCAAGATGTTTGGAGAATGTATTGATGAATTGAAGCTGATTATTCAAATAATGAATTACAGTTGCATAATATGTTTTCCTTAGCGAGTCACTTTAGCTTTTAATTTCTTCTTTTAATCTTTCTTTGTGAACTGAAACATGCGCAGATCTGTTAACAATCAGTACTTAGTAATGTTATCATGGTTTTAATGTTTGACAATTACAGAAATTATGATCTTGTTTGGTTCTTTGACACACTGTAATAGGGATTTTAAGTGTTTAAAGAACTGAACTTTCAGTTTCTTTACGTGTGTTTTCCCTTGAACTACGCTAGCTGCTTTATTAACTTCTGGTTTTCTTCCAGCTGTGCTAAGACAGAAGAGTAGTTTTAGGCAAGGAATTTTTCATATGTTAAAGGTTAGGATTAGCAGGAATTTTTTTAGATTGTTTGATTTTAGGCTCGGTATATTGATTCTGGCTGCTTGAATCTGCGTAGTTTACGTCGCATTTTAACTTCAGCTTGCCTAAAGTACTCTGTTGATATGAGAATTAGCATGTTTAATGAATAGTTTAAGTCGCATGTTCATATTAACCAATATTCTAAAATTGATTTTGCATTTTTAGTTTCAATTTTTAGAATAGTAGTTTTTCCTCTTTTCAATTTAGGATCAACGAATTTTATTAAATTGGGTTATGTTTAACAATCTAGATTAATTTAGGATTTTAATTTGGGTTTTTAGTTAAAGGAAAAAGAAACACAAAAAGAAAAAGGGAATAAAAGAATTGAATAAAATAAGGATTTTAATTTGAGAATGGGGTTTTTAAATTCCGGAAATTTGGGCCCATTTGAAGCCAAAACCTTCCAGAAATTACCAACCCAGGCCCAAAATAGCCATACCCGGTCCACCCCTAATATCAGCACAAACGACGCCCGTTTTGTGTGCTGATTGATCCACAGCCGTTGGATCTTTGGTAATCCAAGGGCTTCGAACTGAGGAATCCTAAAGTACTTAACTGTCTGTAAACACAGCTCCCCTATTCAGAACCCTGCACTCATCTCTAAACATCCAAACTGCACCAAACCTAGCCCGCCCTCATATCCACTCCACCGACTCCGCCGTGGTCTCCGCCGGGCCGGAAATTGCTCACGGCGGCGACCACCTCCAATTCCCTTCCAATTAATACCCCAG
>NW_017681670.1:0-1018 GCF_001879085.1 Nicotiana attenuata
ACCGGATTTCTCTCTTTTCCGTGCTTTCGAGGCCTTGAAAACCTTATTTTTACTTGCCTCGATTTACGTGCGCAGTCCTAGCGCGTAGCCGGAAAGCTTAAATATGAATTCTGTGTAAAAATTTATGAATTTTGATATTATTATGATTAAAGTTGACTTTGGTCAACATTTTGGGTAAACGGACCCGGACCCGTGATTTGACGGTCCCGGAGGGTCCGTAGAAAAATGTGAGACTCGGGCATATGCCCGGAGTTGAATTCCGAGGTCGAGAGCCCGAGCAATGAATTTTTCTGTGAAATTATTTTTCTGAAATTATTAAGGAAAATAGAAATGAAAATTGATTAAAAGACTATGGTATCGGGCTCGTATTTTGGTTCCGACTCCCGGTACAAGTCTTAAATATGAGTTAAGCGCTTTCTGTAAAGTTTGGTCGAAATCGGACGTCATTTGACGTGTTTCGGACCTAAATATCTAAAATTTGAAGTTATGAAGTTTGAAATGAAAATGATGATCTTAAGGCTTGACTCAAAGATTTTTGATGTTATTTTGGCGATTTGATCGCTCGAATAAGTTCGTAGGATGTTATTGAGTTAGTGTGTGTGATTGGTTAGGAGCCCCGAGGGCTCGGGAGTGAATTGGAGGTGGTTCGGTGTATAGGCATGGTGACGAGTATCTATACACCAGTGTCTAGCATGACCGTGAGTCCTTACTTGTGCTTATGTGGGATTCCGTAGTGACTTTTACTTGTCTAATTGATGGATTCGATATAATGTGAACGATATGAAGAGAAAATATGATTTGTAAACTCCTTGGAGCGTTGGCTCGAACTATGACATGATTAGGACGTAGGAAATGAACGAAAGAGGAAGTGATGTAATTACTCCCTTGCCGGGACGAGTAAGTGATTGTTGTTGCTCCCTTGCCAGGAATTAACTGTTTATTTGTATTCTCCCTTGCCGGGATGGTTGAATTGATACTTGTTTCCCTTGCCGGGAAATCATTATATATATATATATAT
>NW_017681670.1:4540-10995 GCF_001879085.1 Nicotiana attenuata
AAGTAATAAAGTGACTAAAAGTCGGATGTCGATCCCACGAGGACTTGTGATTAACTATTAACTAAATTAGACTATCCTAATTCTCTAAACAAGGATTAAACCTAGAAGTATTTGATTCTAAACTATTAAATAAGAAATATAAATAATGAACTTTCAACAGAGGAAGAGCAGATCTTTATGATATCAATGTAATGGAAACGATCTAGGGTTATGGGCTATCTAACATTCCTATTGTATTCTTCAATTGAATTGACTAACTAATTTATCTAGTTTATTGGTTAACAGGGTTAATATTGCTCATAAGAATCTGTCGAGTTCTTACTCGCCTATTCAAGCTAACCTAACTCCTATATGTCTATGGAATTAGAACTAACAAGAACGCATTTATAATTCCTGTAAATCAACCAAGCAAGGCAATTAGGTATATGTCTATCCTAACCGTGAATCCGTTCCCCGATGCCCAGGTTCAAGAACTTGCTATACTCAATCCTATATGCAATCTAGAATTTCCACTTTCGAGTTCAATTCAAGATTCATAGATAGTATTCAATTGGTGATCAAGCAATCAAATAATTAAGTGCAGGATTAATAAATAAACCAATATGATAAACTAAGAAATCAAAATCAATATCCGAATAACAATAGTCATGAAAGAACCACAACCCTAGAACGTGAAGTTTAGCTCCACATAGACATGGTAGTAAAACAACAAATCATACCAAGAAACATAAAAATTACTAAATTTGGAGGAAGAAAGATGGAACTTGATGAATTCCGGCCTCCACGGCGGCTCTGTGCTTGTGTTTTTTTCTCAAAAAACGTTCTCCCCTCCAAAATTAGGCTTAGTCTTCCTTTTATACGTGTTGGGTAGGTCTAGGGCCGAAATAACCTTGTCCCGGACGAAATTAGACAAAAATCACGTCAACGGCGCCCAGCCCTGCGCCAAGCGCCCACCAGGGCGCTGCCCAAATTATCAATTCTGCCTCCAGCGCCACAGGTGGCGCCAGGCGCTGCCTGTGGCACCCAAATGCCCATTTTTCCGATTTTGTTCATTTTGGCTCAATATCTTGCGCGTTTCGCCCCCAATTGCTCCCGAATCATTCCTACAAGTAAAAATACTTCAAATTAATATAAATCATTGCATTTAACATCCCAAATTCATGAAACAAAAGTAAAATATGAGGCGATATACATAGAAATATATATACTTTAAGCTAAACATCAAGAACTGTAAGTTTAAGCTAAATTGTTACCAAATTTAGAAAGGGTTCATTCTTTTTAGAATGGACCAAAAAGGAAATAGGTTCACATAAACTGGAACAGAGAGAGTACTCCACTACCAGTATAAAGTTAACAATGATTGTACTAAGATATTTAAAAAAGAATGAAAATCTCAAAATAGTTACTCCATTTGTTTTAATTTATGTGTCTACTTTTCTTTTTAGTTTATATTCTAACATCTCATAATATAAATAAAAAAGAAATTAATGCTCCTCGGTGAAATAACAACACCGATAATTGTACCTTAGTATCGTGAAAATGTCTGTCACTCAATTTCACCCACTAGCATCAGATTTATGTCTAACTTTAATAAGGGGATCTTTACATAGATAGACGGTCATATTTATTATTTTTTTTAGTCATATACATACATTCTACATTTATTATACACATATATTACATAGGTTATGCATATATTATACCTTTACAAACTATTTTTAGTTTGAGTGGTTGAGTGGGTGATTATTTGGTTTCTGTCATGTGCAGCAGCTCGAGGATATCAAAATAAATACTAAGTCCGTAATAAGTAAACAGTAAATTCTAGCCTAACATGCTTCACGTAATGCAATTAAGGCAGTTTAAGTAAATAGGCATTTAATTCAACTAAGCATGCTCTTCTAAACTAACACGGGCTATGTTTGCAAGTAGAATAAAACAAGTACGAAAAGAATTCAGTTTAAACACTTAAAGTAAAAACCGGATTTCCAACAATTAGCTCAAGTACGCGCTCGTCACCTCACGTACAAGGTATTCAATTACCAAATATCATATCTTAAGGGGAAAAGTCCCCCACACAAGGTTAGATAAGCCACTTACCTCGAACCGGCTCAAATCAACTCGAAATCACGCCTTTGCCACGAGTATCCGACTCAAAATGGCCCAAATCTATTAAATTCATTTGCATAATGTAAATAACATCTCGAGCAACTGATTCTACTATTTAATTCAAAGCTAATACGCGATTTTATGTAAAATGACCAAAATGCCCCTCAGGCCAACGTCTCGGAATCGGATTTTCAAAACCCTCGTACTCTCACGAGTCTAACCATATAAAAATCTCTCAAATCGGAGGTCAAACACCCACTCAAAACTCAATAATTCGGTCAATGAAGTTTTACTCATTCTCCATTCAAAAACCCGAAATTAGATGATGAAATTACTAAAGATTGATGGAATATAACTAGAAAGGGTTAAAGAAACGTTACCCAATGATCTCCTCTTCAAATCCCTTTCAGAATCGCCCTCTCCCGAGCTCCAATTTGATTTTTCTAACTTTTGAAACTAAACCCTCGAATTTTATATTTCTGCCCAGTGAAATCCGCATCTGCGGTCCCGCTTCTGCGGATCATTTGTCGCATCTGCGACTTTCATTAAGAGGGCCAGGAGCTGCATCTGCGGTTCTTCTTCCGCAGATGCGAAACCGCTTCTGCGGTGAAACTTCCGCATCTGCGGAACCTGAAGGACACCCAAAAATTTGCATATGCGGTACCACTAGCCGCATCTGCGGTCCCCAAACCGCAGATGCGAAAATATCAGAAGCAGCAAAGTCTGCAATCTCTCAACTTCAAAGATCTTTCCGTCAACCATCCGAAATTATCTCGAGGCGCCCGGGACCTCCACCAAAAGCATCAATAACACCTAATACCTCATTCAAACTTGTACCAATCGTTAAACCACCTAAAACAACATCGAAAACTCGAATTAATCAAGGATTTAAGCCTAAGAACTCCAAATTCCCTAAAAATACGCTTTCGATCAAAAACCTAACAAAATCACGTCCGAATGACCTGAAACTTTGCACATACATCACAAATGACATAACGAAACCACTGCAACTCTCGGAATTCCATTCCGACCCTCGGACCAAAATCTCACTATCGAACCGGAAACTTCAAAATTTGACCTTTCGGTATTTCAAGCCTAAATTAGCTACGGACCTCCAAAACACAATCCGACCACGCCCCTAAACCCGAAATCACCTAACGGAGCTAACGGAACCATCGGATTTCCATTCCGAGGCCGTCTTGACACTGTTCCGACTACGGTCAATTTCCAACACTTAAGCTCTCATTTAGGGACTAAGTGTCCCAAAACTCTCCGAAACTCAAAACCGAACATCCCGGCAAATCAAAATAGTAGAAATAAACTTGGGGAAAACAGTTAATAGGGGATCAGGGCGTAAATTCTAAAAACGACTGGCCGGGTCGTTACATCCTCCCACACTTAAATATTCGTTCGTCCTCGAACGAACACAAAGACATACCTGAAGCAGTGAAAAGATGAGGGTACTGGCTGCGCATATCCTGCTCGGTCTCCTAGGTCGCCTCCTCGACCAGCTGACCCCGCCACTGAACCTTCCCGGACGCAATGTTCTTCGACCTCAGCTTCCTGACCTGCCTGTCCAATATTGCCACTAGCTCCTCAACATAAGATAGATCCTTCTCCAACTGGACTGAGCTGAAATCCAACACGTGCGACGGATCACCGTGATACCTCCGGAGCATCGAAACATGAAATACCGGATGAACCCCTGCCAGGCTAAGAGGTAAGGCAAGCTCATAGGCAACCTCCCCAACTCGCCTCAATATCTCAAAAGGACCAATAAACCTCGGACTCAACTTCCCTTTCTTCCTAAATCTCATGACGCCTTTCATAGGCGAAACCCGAAGCAGAAGCCGCTCTCCAACCATGTAGGAAACATCACGAACCTTCTGGTCCGCGTAACTCTTCTGTATGGACTGGGTTGTGCGGAGTCTATCCTGAATCACCTTGACTCTCTCCAAAGCATCCTGAACCAAATCTGTGCCCAACAATCTAGCCTCACCCGGTTCGAACCAACCCACCGGAGATCTACATCGCCTACCATATAAGGCCTCGCACGGTGCCATCTGAATGCTGGACTGATAGCTGTTGCTGTAGGCAAACTCCGCCAATGGCAAGAACTGATCCCAAGAACCTCCAAACTCAATCACGCACGCGCGGAGCATATCCTCAAGAATCTGAATAGTGCGCTCGGACTGTCCGTCCGTCTGAGGGTGAAAGGCTGTGCTCAACTCCACCCGAGTACCCAACTCCTCCTGTACAGCTCTCCAGAACCACGATGTGAACTGAGTACCTCTGTCTGAAATAATGGAAACTGGAATACCATGCAGACGGACAATCTCCCGGATATAAATCTCTGCCAACCGCTCCGAGGAATAGGTAGTACACACAGGGATAAAATGCACGGACTTGGTCAGCCGATCCACAATAACCCAAATGGCATCGAACTTCTTCAAAGTCCGTGGGAGTCCGGATACGAAGTCCATGGTGATCCTCTCCCACTTCCACTCCGGAATCTCTATCTACTGAAGCAATCCACCTAGTCTCTGGTGCTCATACTTCACCTGCTGACAATTAAGGCACCGAGCTACAAACCCAACTATATCCTTCTTCATCCGCCTCCACCAGTAGTGCTGCCTCAAATCCTAATACATCTTCGCGGCACCCGGATGAATGGAATACCGCAAACTGCGGGCCTCCTCTAAAATCAACTCCCGAAGCCCATCGACATTGGGTACACAGACCCGACCCTGTATCCTTAATACTCCATCCTCGCCAATGGTCACATCTCTAGCATCACCATGCTGAACCTTGTCCTTGAGGACAAGCAAATGAGGGTCATCATACTGCCGCTCCCTGATACGATCAAATAAGGAAGACCGAGAAACCACACAAGCTAGAACCTATCTGGGTTCCGAAAGATCCAATCTCACAAACTGGCTGGCTAGGGCCTGAACATCCATCGCCATAGGCCTCTCTGTTGCTGGTAAATAAGCCAAACTCCCCAAACTCTCTGCCCGGCGGCTCAAAGCATCGGCCACCACATTGGCCTTGGCTGGGTGATACAAGATAGTGATGTCATAATCCTTCAACAACTCCAACCATCTCCTCTGACGCAAATTAAGATCCTTCTGCTTGAACAGATGCTGCAAACTCCGGTGATCAGTATATATCTCACAAGGCACATCGTACAAGTAATGAAGCCAAATCTCCAAGGCATGAACAATGGCAGCTAACTCAAGATCATGGACAGGATAACTCTTCTCATGTATCTTCAACTGTCTGGACGCGTAGGCAATCACCCTACCGTCCTGCATCAATAGCGCTCCAAGGCCAACTCTCGAGGCATCATAATAGACAGTATAAGACCCCAAACCAGTAGGCAATATCAAAACTGGGGCTGTAGTCAAAGCTGTCTTGAGCTTCTGAAAGCTCGCCTCACACTCCTCTGTCCACTGAAAAGGAGCACCTTTCTGGGTCAATCTAGTCATAGGGGCTGCAATCGATGAAAACCCCTCCACAAATCGACGGTAGTAGCCCGCCAAGCCAAGGAAACTGCGAATCTCTGTAGCTGAGGATGGTCTGGGCCAACTCTGCACTGCCTCTACCTTCTTCGGATCCACCTGAATGCCCTCACTCGATACCACGTGACCCAAGAATGCCACAGAATCCAACCAAAACTCACATTTTGAAAACTTTGCATATAATCTATTTTCCCTCAGAGTCTGAAGCACTGTCCTCGGGTGCTGCTCGTGATCTTCCCGACTCCGGGAATACACCAGAATGTCATCAATAAAGACAATGACAAAAGAGTCAAGATATGGCCGGAATACACTATGCATCAGATGCATGAAGGCTGATGGGGCATTGGTCAGCCCAAACGACATAACAAGGAACTCGTAATGACCATACCGAGTCCTGAAGGCAGTCTTCGGGATATCTAGCTCCCGAATCTTCAACTGATGGTAACCTGAGCACAAATCAATCTTAGAAAACACCCGTGCGCCCTGAAGCTGGTCAAACAGATCATCAATACGAGGCAAAGGATAACGGTTCTTCACTGTAACCTTGTTCAACTGGCGGTAATCAATACACATGCGCATAGAACCATCCTTCTTCTTCACAAATAACACAGGAACACCCCAAGGCGATACACTGGGCCGAATAAAACCCTTATCAAGTAATTCCTGCAATTGCTCCTTCAACTCCTTCAACTCAGGAGGAGCCATACGGTACGGAGGGATAGAAATGGGCTGAGTGCCCAGCAACAGATCAATGCCAAAATCAATGTCCCTATCGGGTTGCATGCCCGGAAGATCAGCTGGAAACACATCAGGGAAATCCCGTACACT
>NW_017681671.1:0-10995 GCF_001879085.1 Nicotiana attenuata
TTGTGCCAAAAGCCAATGCACCTTTGCCTAGGCCACCTCCCCCCTATCCTCAGAGGCTAGCCAAGCAGAAAAGTGAGAATCAATTCAAAAAGTTCATTGACATGATGAAGAGCTTATCCATCAACGTGCCTTTGGTGGAGGCTTTGGAGCAAATGCCCGGTTATGCTAAATTCATGAAAGATTTGGTGACAAAGAAAAGATCCATGGACTGTGAAACTATCAAGATGACTCACTAAGTTAGTGCTATAGCACACTCAATGGCTCCGAAATTAAAGGATCCCGGTGCTTTCACTATCCCCTGCACTATAGGGAGTGCAGACTTTGCTAAAGCCTTATGTGATCTTGGGGCAAGCATTAACTTAATGCCCTACTCAGTTTTCAAGACTTTGGGTATTGGGCCTCCGAGGCCAACTTCCATGCGATTGCAAATGGTAGACCGATCTATGAAGCGACCATTGGGTATTGTTGATGTTGTGCTCGTCTGGGTGGACAAATTTATCTTTCCAGCTGATTTTGTGATCTTGGATTGTGAGATAGATTATGAGGTCCCGATCATATTAGGGAGACCTTTCCTTGATACGGGGAAGTCTCTAGTGGATGTGGAAGCAGGGGAACTCACTTTCAGGGTGGGTGATGAAAAGGTCGTTTTTCATGTGTGCAAGTCAATGAAGCAGCCCAATTGTACCGAAGTGTGCTCATTTGTGGATCTAGTCACGGCTGTGATAATTGATGATACTAGTGCAATGATCAATGTTGAGGACCCTTTGGAGGCCGTATTGTTGAATTTGGAAGTCAATGATGATGCGGGCCGAGTGGAGTGCGTGAATGCTTTACATGGAATGGGCTCTTATTCTTATGAGCCTAGGAAACTTTCTTTGGATCTTGAAAATAGAAAGACGCCTCCAACAAAGCCTTCAATTGAGGAACCCCCGGTGTTGGAGTTGAAGTCATTACCTCCACACCTCAGGTATGAATTCTTGGGCTCTAATTCAACTTTACCGGTTATTCTTTCCTCTTGTCTTACTAACATGCAGGTAGATGCCACATTGGCGGTGCTCAAAAAGCAGAAAAAGGTAATTAGATGGACTCTAGCTGATATTCGGGGAATAAGCCCTACATTCTGTATGCATAAGATTATTCTGGAAGATGATGCGAAACCCTCCTTGGAACATCAAAGGTGGCTCAATGAGGCAATTCAAGAAGTGGTGAAAAAAGAGGTGATCAAGTGGTTAGATGTCGGCGTGGTGTATCCTATCTCTGACAGCTCATGGACTTCTCCGGTGCAATGTGTGCCGAAGAAGGGTGGTATGACCGTGGTGATCAATGCAAATAATGAACTTATTCCAACCCGGACAGTGACCGAATGGAGGGTATGCATGGATTACCGCAAGCTGAACAAGGTGACCTGCAAGGATCACTTCCTATTGCCTTTCCTGGACCAGATGCTTGATCGCCTTGCTGGGCGTGCCTTCTATTGTTTCTTGGATGGTTATTCAGGGTACAATCAAATTTTGATAGCTCTCGAGGATCAGGAGAAGACAACCTTTACTTGTCCATATGGCACCTTTGCTTTCTCTCGGATGCCCTTTGGGTTGTGCAATGCATCGGCAACTTTCCAACGGTGTATGATGGCCATTTTCACCGATATGGTGGAAGATATTTTGGAGGTTTTCATGGATGACTTCAGTGTTGTTGGTGATTCATTTGATGAGTGTTTGCGCAATTTGGATAGAGTTTTGGCCCGGTGTGAAGACACCAATCTTGTGCTAAATTAGGAAATGCCACTTCATGGTTGAGGAGGGCATAGTGTTGGGCCATAAAATTTCAAAGCATGGGATTGAAGTTGACAATGCTAAGATAGATGTGATTTCAAGTCTTCCTCCCCCCACTTCTGTCAAGGGGATCATGGACTTTTCAAAGGTAGTGAATCCTCTTTGCAAGTTGCTAGAAAAGGATACAAAGTTCGTGTTTGATGAGAGATGTATGCAAGCCTTTGAACTTCTCAAGCATAAGTCGACCACCACCCCGATCATTATTGCACCCAATTGGAGCTTGCCTTTCGAGCTCATGTGCGACGCGAGTGATGTTGTTGTTGGGGAAGTTTTGGGTCAAAGAGTGAACAAAATGTTTCATCCGGTGTACTATGCGAGCAAGACTATGAACGAGGCTTAAAGGAACTACACGGTGACTGAGAAGGAATTGTTGGCTATTGTGTTCCCCATGGAAAAATTTCGGCCATATCTTATGGGGGCCAAAGTTATAGTGCATACCGATCATGCAGCTCTTAGATATTTGATGACAAAGAAAGACTCCAAAGCTAGACTGATGCGATGGTCTTATTACTTCAAGAGTTTGATTTGGAGATTGTGGACCGGAAAGGTAGTGAAAACCAAGTGGCGGATCATTTGTCCCGCTTGGAGGAGGAAGGAAGGTTGTGTGATGGCCTAGAGATCAATGATGCATTTCCCGATGAGCAGCTACTTTCTGTGTCGATGAGTGACATGCTATGGTTTACGGACATTGCTAATTTCCTTGTGACTGGCATCATCCCGTGTGAGCTCTCTTCTAACCAAAGGAAGAAGCTCAAACGGGATAGTCTGGACTTCTATTGGGACGAGCCATACTTGTTCAAGATCTGCATCGATGGAGTGATCCGGAGGTGTGTACCTGAGGAGGAGCAATTTAGCATCCTAGAGGCTTGTCATTCCTCCCCCTATGGTGGCCATCATGGAGGGGCGAGGACGGCTTCGAAAGTTCTGAGTTGTGGTTTTTATTGGCCAACCTTGTTCAAAGATGCAAGTGATCTAGTAAAAAGGTGTGATCAATGTCAACGAGCGGGCGTGATTTCCAAGAAAGATGAGATGCCTCTAAACACCATTCTCGAAGTTGATATCTTTGATGTATGGGGTATCGATTTTATGGGCCCTTTTGTAAGCTCGTGTGGAAACACTTACATTCTTGTAGCGGTTGATTATGTCTCAAAATGGGTTGAGGCCGTGGCCTTGCCCAACAATGAAGCTAGGAGTGTGGTGGCATTTCTAAAGAAGAGCATTTTCACAAGGTTTGGCACGCCTCGGGCAATTATTAGTGATGGAGGATCGCATTTTTGTAATAGAGCTTTTGATGCCTTGCTTTCCAAGTATGGTGTCAACCACAAAGTGTCTACGCCTTATCATCCTCAAGCAAGTGGCCAGGTTGAAGTGTCTAACAGGGAGATCAAGAGCATTTTGTCCAAAACCGTCAATGCCAATAGGACCGATTGGTCTAAAAAGTTAGATGATGCTCTATGGGCTTATCGGACCGCTTACAAGACTCCAATTGGTATGTCGCCGTACCGGTTGGTGTTTGGGAAAGCATGTCATTTACCAGTGGAGTTGGAGCATAAGGCCATGTGGGCCTTGAAAAAGTTGAATCTTGATTGGGATATAGCTGCTAATCTTCGGGTGGAGTAACTTAATGAGCTTGATGAATTTAGGTTCCATGCCTACTCTAGTTCGTCCCTGTATAAGGATAAAATGAAATACCTTCATGACAGATATACTCGGGGCAAGGAGTTCAAGGTGGGAGATTTGGTGCTCTTATTCAATTCTCGTCTAAGGTTGTTTCCGGGAAAGCTGAAGTCAAAGTGAAGCGGACCATTTGAAGTAGTGTGTGTGACCCCGTTTGGTGCTCTTAATTTGAAGAACAAAAGTGGGGAAGTTTTTAGAGTGAATGGGCATAGGGTCAAGCACTATTTGGGGAAGTTTGATGATAGCCATGTGGTGGCTGTTGTTCATTTCAAATGATTGGATGGTAACATGCGTCGTGCCGCGACGTTAAATCAGGCGCTTCTTGGGAGGCAACCCATGTGTTCTCATTCTTGTTTTTATTTGATTTTCATTGTAGTGTAGGATTGATTTTTGGGCTAACTGGTTGTGAGATGTTACAGGATTGAGTTGATGCAGTGCAGGACATAATTGAAAAAATGCACAGGTCTCTGAAGTTTCCAGTGCGGCCGCACTACCATTTTGTGCGGACCGCACTGGTGAGGGTAAAATGTGAGCCTCTCTGAAGTTTTCCAGTGCGGCCGCACTACATTTTGTGCGGTCCGCAGTGGACCTCTGTGGCCGCAGTCCATTTTGTGCGGACCGCAGAGTGTTGCCTTCTCAAACTTGCACAAAATAGCCCAGTGCGGACCGCGGTCCATTTTGTGCGGTCCGCACTGGTAGGTGAGAATGGGCCCCAGGTTTGTCTATAAATAGGGCCTGAGGGCCTCCTTTTACCCTTTTCGCACCTTTAACTCTCAAAACCCTAAAAATCACTGTGCATCATCCATTTTGCTTACAATCAACTGCTTGGACTTGATATTCTTCATTAGCTCTCACATCTTAATAGATCAATCTTGTTAATTTTCTCTTAATTTTCTTTTATCTTGTTTTTCACTCTTTTCTTACCTTATTTTCTTCAATTGAGTAGGTTAGGGTTGTTAATTTCTAGGTTAAAATAGCCACAGATAGTTAAAATCAATGGATAATCATGTAGAGACACTACTTAGGTGAAGAATTGGACCCAAAATTAAAATACATGTAACCCTAATTTAGTGCCACAACTGGGCACTCAGTGCGATCGCGGTTGATTTTGTGCGGTCCGCACTGCCTAGATACAGAGAGTGGGTAGTCTGAACCCCACCTCTGTGCGGACCGCAGTTGATTTTGTGCGGTCCGCACTGGGTGAATCTGCAACATATCTGCAACATTTCTTGTTCTGCTTTTGCAACTTTGTTCTTAACTGATCACACTGATACTAACAAGCTGATTGAACTATGATTGCAAACAATGGTGAGACAACGTGGTAAACAACCAGGCAGAGGAGAATCCTCCCGGGGAGGGAAGAAGAAGATGATAAAACTCACTCCCCAAGCTCGGGAAAACATTAAAAGGACAAGAAAACTGATAAAGGCTGCTGATCAAGCTGCTTCCCATTCTTCGGGGAGTGAGTATGAGCCATCAAGAGAGATTTCTTCAGACTCCGTGCCAGAGTACATGGAAGACTGGCCAGAGAGGTTTAGACTGAGAGACACTCCTCCACCATCACCCACTACCCAAGCACCAACTAATGTCATTTCTGAGTCGTCTAAGGGCTCAACAGCAGGTAGTAGGGAATACTCCACCTCTCCTACAGCTTCATTATATTGAGAGGGTGCAGTAGGTGCGAAGGAGGAAGTTGGGGGAGATGAGGAAGTAGCAGAAGGAGGAGAACCAAGGGTTGGGGGTGTTGATAGAACAAGGAAGCCGGAGGTTTGGCGTGATAGATTTGTCAGTGAGGTGGCGTACCACAAATTTCGGGAGTGGTGGCCGGTGAGAAAGCTGATTCCGGAGAGGAGCTTCATTAATAGAGACCTATTACCCCACAACCCCAACGTGCAAAGATAGTTTAGGACTGGAGTGGGCTGGGAACATTTTCTAGAAGAGTGTATGGATGCCAACGAACACATGGTCAAAGAGTTTTACTGCAATGTAGCCCACATAAAAAAGGGCTCCAAAGTGACCAAGGTTCGGAATATGAAAGTGTTATTTGAAGGGAAGTACCTCAACGAATACCTTGGCTTCAATGAGGAGGATGAGACCTTATACATGGCGAAGTTGGAAATGGGTGAGGAGGTTCGAACATGGTTGGCACAATACCTGGCAATCCCAGGTACCACCCCTGACTGGTTGACTGCTGGAGTCAAAATTCTGAGACGGAGTTTAAACTTTGAGGCACGGGGGTGGGAGACTTTTGTATGCAGCAGGTTGGACCTCACGACATATGACAACGCCCTTCCTCTTTCCCGGGCTGTTTTGGTTGCTTCTATCACGGCAGGGTACCCCACCAACGTGGGGAATATGATGTCCAGAATTATTTCTATAGTGGGTGCGGAGCATGACCGGAACTATCCTTTCCCCAGCACCCTTACTATGTACTTCCGGGACTTGAAGGTGGAAAAGAGGTCCTTCGATGTCACAGTCAAAGCGAAGGCCCCTTTCTCTTGGTACAGCATGCAGGGGATGATAACCCCAAGAGCAAGAACTTCAAGGGTACAGCTACTACTACAATTGGCCAGTCTGAAGAGCTAATTGTGGTAGTGGCTCCTGCTGAGCCTACCTCCACTTCCACATATGTCCCTCCCGGTCTATCCTCATCTACTGCCATTCCTGCTGACCCATCCACCTCAGCAGGCCCGGAGATTCCATCTTCCCGGGCCCATCCTATTACTGCCCACAGATTGAGCCAGGCGCTTATGAGTATCAACAACTGGATGCAGACTGCCTCATCCAAGTTGTCCATTTTGCCCACCACTGTTAAGGCTCAGTCGGCTCCTCCAGCTCCACAGGTTCCACAGTCCATAGAGGATGCTCTTAAGGAGATGTTAGATAACCAGAAGAAAATCCTCGACAAGCAGAAGAAGCTTGCTGAGGTAGTTGATTCACACAGCAAGGCTATCAAGGAGCTTGCTATGGAGCACAAGAAGCTGAGGAAGACTCGGGCCTCCAAGCAGTCCGTGAAGGAGCTGAGAGCGGATGTTGACAGAATGAAGGCAGATCACCTGCCTTTAGACTTATTGCTCCAGGACCCAGCACCAGCAGTTCATCCACAGCCGGAGCAGTCTCAAAGGCCTCCCAAGAGGAGGAGGATGATTCCTAGAGCAGATGATGCAGTCATCCAGTTGGACGACCCAACGGAGGCATCCTCAGTCAGCCACCGGATGTATCTTAGGAGCCTGTCCAGGTCCAGGCCCAGGTCCCAGCAGCAGAGCAGCAGGCCACAGGGAACCAGTCAGAGGTTCCCGAGCACAGTGAGGACCCAGGGACCACTCAGGAGCCTACACAGACAGACAGGCCATAGGGAGTTTCTATATCCTTCTTTATCATCTTTTTGGTGCTTTATTTTGGTTAGTTGGTATTGGGGACAATTCCAGCTTTCATTTGAGGGGGTAGGCCCTACTTTTTGCTTCATGAACTCATTCGGATGACTGTATATATTTTTGGATACTTTTTATGCTTTCTTGATTTTTCATCTTTGGTCTGTATATATTTTTAACATTTCGTTAGATTTCTCGCACTTTTATTTTACTTTGGATCTGTATATAAAGTTATGTTACATTGTAGATATTTATCCCATCTATTGTATATTCGACAAATCCCCTCTTGTATATATTCATTTTACTTTCCGCAAATTTTTCATTTTTAGCTTCTTAGTTATGATTCGTAGCTTCTTGTTTTGAAATTTGCAATAAGCCTTTGGTTTTCTTAATGCCACGGTTCTTTCCAAAGGTGGAGTGTTGTGTGAACCGGGTGGCTCTTCCCAATGATAGATGGCGTGACAACCTTCTTAAGGGTTTGAGTCCGTTTTTCTTTTTGTTTTTGGTAGTTAGTAGTTAAGGGTGCCTCAAGCAAAGCTTCACTTGGGCCTAGCACATTTGCCTTTGATCTTATGGTCAAAGACAATTTGTTGTGTTTAGGATGGTGAAAGTTGTGACCTTGAGACTCTTGTGTTTGCCGATAATCATCAAGTGGTTTTTCGGGACCATTGTGAGCTTAAATCTTATCTTAGGCCGTTGTGGGCCCCCGACTCAGTGTCTTTAGCAATCCCATAGCTTGTGTGGTGAGTAATTGTATTGCAAGTCCATGTCCCGAGCCATTGGTGTAGACTTGCCCTGAATGTTTGTTGAGGCGAAATCCTAAGTGAATTTTGACTTGAGATATGATTATAGGCTCTCCTTGATCCAAATGATAGCTTGAACACTTCCATAGCGTACCAATGATAAGATTCCTAGTTAATCCTTTTGAGCCTTAGACCTTTTTCTTCAATAACCATGGTACAAGCCTATACCCGTTTTAAAAGATACCCTCTCTTGGCACCCGATCTTTCCTTTATCACATGGCAAAAGTATAAGTTTGGAGGGAAGAGACGAGGATTGCAACAAATTGGTAAAAAGGCACAAAAGTGAAGAAAAGGAAAGGCAATGAAAAAGAAAGAAAAGCAAAAAGACAAAAAGGAAGTTCAATGTGAAAAAGAATAAAAAGGGATTCGAAGAAAAGCAAAGAATGAAAGGTGTGGAAAGTTGAAAAAGGAGAAAAGGTTTGAAATGCATAAGAAAGAGTGACAATGTGTCTCTCTAACCCCTCAGAAAGAAGTGAGATGACTCAAAGAGTCAAGTGAATGGATGCCAAATGAATATAAAGAAGTGCTTAAGGGAAGATGGAACCTACTTAGACCAAAACATTTCCTATCCTGAACCAAAAGCCTTCACAATGAATCCACAAAAGCCCTATATGATCTTGAGTTGAATGAAGCTTACATTAGTGGATACTCACATAAGGGGCAAGCATGTGGTACCTAGTGCCGGACTTGTGGCTTTTTCTTGAGAGAGATGAGTGAATTCCCATTATTCTCGTTCTGAGTGCCATTATCTTAAAGGTGAGGATTGCTTAGGGAGAGTTGAGGATGTGTGAGTTTGGGTTCCACAATGACCAAAGTAATTGAAAGAGTTCTTTGATGCGTCGAGTCAACTCTTGATGCTCTTGTGTCGCACTAGACCCATGGTTTTTCAAAGAGTAAATGTTGTTAATGATTCATCTGTATTGAGGGCAATTGTTAGTCCCAATTGAGGCTAGTTGAGGTCACTTTAGGACAGCTGAAATTTTTCTTGGACATTCTCTTAAAGGGTGGGTTTTATTTTGTTTGCTTGAGGACAAGCAAAAGCTTAAGTTTGGGGGAGTTGATAACTAGAGATTTTGACGCATTTTATACTCCTTCTTGCTTATGCTTTGATCAAATATTCATACAAAATAGTTCCAAAAGGCTCACAAGTTGTGCTTGATTGCAGGTTTGATCAACAAAGTGACAAAATGTCAGATATCGGCTCAAAAGGAGTGAAACTTGCACAAGCTCCAAAGAAAGTCAAGTTCAGTCAAAACAGGCCCAGTGCGGCCGCACTACACTTTGTGCGGTCCGCACTGGGAGATTCAGAGAGCTGGTATTTCAGGCATTAAGGCAGTGCGGCCGCACTAGGTTTTGTGTGTTCTGCACTAAAGGCAATGCGGCCGCACTACCATTATGTGCGGTCCGCAAAGCCAAGATTCAGAGAAGATGAAGAATGAAGTTTTGAAGCTTGTGTGGTCCGCAGTCCATTCTATGCGGACCGCACTAGAATCCTCTGTGGCTACAGTCCATTCTGTGCAGTCCGCGGAGCCCAAGTTCAGAGAGCAATAATTTTGAAGTCAAGAGCCCAGTGCGGACCGCGGTCCATTTTGTGCGGTCCGCACTAACCCCGCAGAGTCATTTTTGTCCAGATTTTTCAGCTTAGTATAAATAGCTTCTTTTTCCATTTTAGGGTATCAGATATTGCATTACATCAGCTGCGCTCGTGGGTCGACTTTTCTTAGACATTTTGGGCATTTTTACTTACTTTTCATCATTGAATCTTTGTATTTAGCTTAGCAATTAATTAATATGTGTTTATCTTCTTCTATTTCTTGTTTTTCTTCTTTGAATATGAGTAGCTAAACCCCATAGCGAGGGTTGTGGCTCAACCCTAGTGTGGGTAATTGATGGGTCTTGTATTTTAGGGCTAATTTGACTTTGGGTGTTTGTTATTTGGGCCAATTTCATGGTTAATTTCTGAATTAGTGGTTGCAAACACTAGTTTGTGTTGAGTTGACTTGAGCTCTTCTTGAGAAAGAGAGCCTAAGTCTCCGAAATTGGTCCAACAATGAATTGGGGCGTACTCAAGAGATTGGTAGCCCCAATTAAAGGGTTAAACCTCGAGAGTGTATTACCCGAACTGAACCCTAGTTGCTTGAGCAAAATTGCATACCCAATTGGTCTTGAGAAAGACAATTCGGGCAAAATCACTCGAACCACCGAGAGGTGTAGAGTGAGTAAATTCGTGCAACGGTTATAACATACTCCCCAAATGTGTCAAACGTGCCTTAGATTCAAGTACCCGTCAATTGACCACCTAGGCGGTAGTCACTACCCTTGTGTCTTTTAAACCTATTTGAACAACTCGTAGCATTATAACTCTTAGCATAATTTAGTTGCAATTACCATTTGTAGTTTGATAATAGTAGAAGTAAACAAAAACCCCAAAAATGAAGAGAAGTGTAATTTGGAACAGATACACAATCCTAAACTAGATAGATACTCGATTCCAATTTCTAGCTCTCTATGGATATCGATCTCGACCCAAAATCGGGTAAAAGCTATTGCGACCCTCTCTTGCTACTTTTTAGTAGTGTGGAGTTGGCAGCGAACACCCCTTGGGCATACGTGAATCAAGAACCGCCCCTCGGGCAACATAGATCAAGAACAGCCCCTCGAGCATCAATATGAAAAAACATTAGCCCCTTGAGCTACAACACATCACTCACACTGGGTACCCGCGCTCACTGGGGGTGTACAGACTCCGGAAGGGGCCCCTTACGGCCCAAGCGCAATAACAAGCCATCTCGTGGCATAATCAAATAGGATCTTGGCCTCATATCAATCACAAGCCACCTCGTGGCACAATAAATCAGGCCCTCGGCCTCTCATATATCACAATCAGTACCACATGCTGCGGCGCGCAGCCCGATCCCATGATATCCTCATAATACAGGACCTCGGCCTCACTCAGTCAGATCTCACTCAAGCCCCTCGGGCTGACAGTAAAACAAGTACTCGGCTCAAAATCATTTATGAAATCAAAAGGAGTGAATAAAACCGAGTTATGAAAACAGTAAGAACATAGCATGACTGAGTGTAAATATTAAACAAAAACAGTGAGGAAAGTACCCGACCCCCGGGCCCACGTCTCGGAATCCGACAAAATTAACATCAATGGAATCCTTATCCTCTCACGAGTCTACAGATATCAAATGCACCAAAATCGGACCTCGAATGGCCCCTCAAATCCCCAATTTAACTTCCCAATTTCAAGCCCTAATTTCCCAACTCTTTCTCTAATTTTCCCACTAATTTTCATGATTAAAT
>NW_017681672.1:0-6140 GCF_001879085.1 Nicotiana attenuata
GTGATGTCGTGCCGCACGATGTACCATTCCGTGCCAATTCTATTGATTACATGTAAGGAAAGAGAGTAAAAGCACGAAGGGTGATGCCGTGCACATTTTGTTATTCTAATTGCTTGGTGAGGATGAGACTAAAAGCACGAAGGGTGATGCCGTGCATTTGTCTTTGATTTTCCTGATTTCTTTGCTGATAATTGAGTTATGTTGTCCTTTACTTCTATTTACTGATTTTCTTGTTGTTATTAGCTCAAGTGCTTTACTTGTCTTGTTCCATTATTTCTGTGATTCTTTACGTTGACATTTCCCTTTCTCGTGTTACTTGTTATTATTGAACCAAGGTGTCCTTGCGCAACGTTATGTCTTGAATTTATGCCTTAATTGCTACATGATTATATGACCTAATTGCTACGTGACATTCAACATATAAATTACTAAATTGCCTAATTGCCCCCTTATAATCCATAATTAATTGCTATTTGTCATTATTTGTTTTCCTTAGTAAATCATAAATTTTTTGTACTTGTTGTCTTATGAACTCGTATTAATTGTTGCGTTTGTTAGAGTACATTTTCTTTTAGAGGAACTGTTGATTTATTGAAATGGGAGCGGGTGGTACGCCTACCACGAGATATTGAGAAATGAGATCGGGTTGGACGCATGCAACAAGATGAGTTGAATATGAAAGTTGCCTTATCTCTTCATTTACTGCTAGAAGTTAAATTGTAGATGTACGCTTTATTATTCCTGAAATTCTATTTCTAACTGTTGCCCCTGAAGCATGCTCCCTTCCCCCATCTTAAATTGTTATTTTCTTGCTACGTCTCCGTTGTACTTGTATATATATCTGCTCAGGTTTATTTGGTGGTCTGGTCCTAGCCTCGTCACTACTTCATTGGGGTTAGGCTAGGCACTTACCAGCACATGGGGTCTGTTGTGCTGATACTACACTCTGTGCTATTTTGCACAGATCCAGGCTTCGGGCAGCAGCAGCAGTAGTGTGGGAGTAGGCTTTCAGCCCAGCGAGACCCGAGGTAGCCTTACAGGCGTTCGCAGGCACTGGCGTCTCCTTTCATCTATATTCTTGTTTCTTTCCTGTATTCCTAGAGACAGTGTCGAGTTATTTCTTTCAGACCTTTATGTGTAGTATTCCTTAGACTGTCTGTGACACCAGTCTTGGGTAGAGGCTTTTGTTGAGATTTTTTTCCGCATATTTATTCAGTTTTCTATAATATTGAGACTTCCTCTTATTAATTAATTTCATTGCTTTGTATTACTGCCGGTAGTGGTTAAAAAAGAATTATGTTATTGATGAAAAAAGTAATTAAATTTGGCTTGCCTAGCTCTCATTAGTAGGCGACATCACGACTCCCGAGGGTGGGAAATCCGGGTCGTGACAAGTTGGTATCAGAGCTCTAGGTTACATGGGTCTCACAGTTCACAGACAAGCTTAGTAGAGTCTGAGGGATCGGTACGGAGACGTCTGTATTTATCCCTCAGAAGCTGCAGAGTTAGGAAAAAGTTTCACTTCTATTCTTTCCTGTCGTGCGATTTTGTGCTCTCGGTGCTAAATTGAAACCTCTACTCTTGTCCTTTCGTGAATGGCGAGGTCCTATACCGCTTCTTCAGCCTAGCAGCAGCAGATCGGTGATAGATCAACTACGTTTTCGGAAGCTTTGTGGAGGTAAAGGTATTAGAGTTGGAGGTAGAGATGCGAGAGGTGGAGGTAAAGGTATTAGAGGTGGAGGTGCAGGTACTGTTCTGGTTTGTGGTAGAGAAGCTTCGGTTTTATTTTCCGCAGCATCTGGTCATGCCTAGTGATTTATTAAGTGTTCCTGTTTATGTGTCTGCACCGGTGGGTGATTCTATTATGGTCGATCGAGCCCATCGTTCTTGTATTGGGGTGATTGGAGGTCTTGAGACTTGAGTAGATTTGTTGCTGTTGGACATGGTTGACTTCGACATTATATTGAGGATGGACTGGTTATCACCTTACCATGCTATTTTGGACTGCCATGCCAAGGCGGTGACCTTAGTTTTACCGGGTATGCCTCGTTTAGAGTGGAGAGGGACTCCGGGTCATTCTACCCCGCAGTGTCATATTGTATGTGAAGGCTCGGCATATGGTCGGGAAGGGGTGTTTGGCTTATTTAGCTTATGTTCGGGATTCCGGTGCTGAGGTTCCCTCTATCGATTCGGTGCCCGTTGTTTGTGAGTTCCCTGATATTTTTCCTTCAGACCTGCCGGGTATGCCACCCGAGAGGGATATTGATTTCTGCATTGATCTGGTTCCGGGCACTCTGCCCATTTCCATTCTGCCATATCGTATGGCCCCGTCGGAGTTGAAGGAGTTAAAAGAACAGTTGCAGGATCTGCTTGAGAAGGGTTTCATTAGACTCAGTGTGTCTCCTTGGGGTGCGCCGGTGTTATTTGTTAAGAAGAAGGACGGGTCAATGAGGATGTGTATTGATTACCGGCAATTGAACAAGGTAACGGTCAAGAATAAGTATCCACTGCCGAGGATTGATGATTGGTTCGACCAGCTTCAGGTTGCCAGGGTATTTTCCAAGATTGACTTGCGATCTGGTTACCATCAGTTGAGGATTAGGGCATCCGATGTCCCTAAGACAGCCTTCCGCACTCGGTATGGGCATTATGAGTTCTTGGTTATGTCATTTGGGTTGACAAATGCCCCAGCAGCTTTCATGGACTTGATGAACCGAGTGTTCAGGCCTTATTTGGATTCATTCGTGATAGTGTTCATTGATGATATATTGATATATTCCCGCAGCCAGGAGGAGCACGACAGCACCTTAGAGTGGTTTTTCAGACTCTGAGGGATAGTCAGTTATATGCGAAGTTCTCGAAGTGTGAATTCTAGTTGGGTTCAGTTGCATTTCTGGGTCATATTGTATCAGCTGAGGGTATTTAGGTGGAGCCAAAGAAGATAGAGGCGGTCAAGAACTGGCCTAGACCAGCAGGCTACTATCGACGGTTCGTGGAGCGATTTTCATCTATTGCAGCCCCGATGACCAGATTGACCCAGAAGGGTGCCCAGTTCAGATGGTCAGATGAATGTGAGGCTAGCTTTCAGAAGCTCAAGACCGCTCTGTCTACGGCACCGGTGTTGGTTTTGCCCACAGGTTCCGGGCCTTATACAGTCTATTGTGATGCTTCCCGTATTGGGCTTGGTGTAGTGTTGATGCAGGATGGCAAGGTCATTGCCTATGCTTCGAGGCAGTTGAAGATTCATGAGAAGAACTATTCAGTGCATGATTTGGAGTTGGCAGCCATTGTTCACGCATTGAAGATTTGGAGGCACTATTTGTATGGTGTGGCATGTGAGGTGTTCACTGATCACAAGAGTCTTCAGTGCTTATTCAAGCAAAAGGAGTTGAACTTGAGGCAGAGGAGGTGGTTGGAGTTGTTGAAGGATTACGATATCACCATTTTATATGATCCGGGGAAGGCCAATGTGGTGGCCGATGCTTTGAGTAGGAAGTCGGCCAGTATGGGCAGTCTTGCTTATATTCCGGTCAGTCAGAGGCCGTTTGCTTTGGATGTTCAGGCTTTAGCCAATCAGTTCGTGAGACCGGATATTTTTTAGCCCGGTCGTGTGTTAGCTTGCACGGTCGCTCGTTCTTCATTATTGGAGCGTATCCGTGATTGGCAGTTTGATGATCCTTATTTGTGTGTCCTTAAAGACCGGTGCAGCGAGGAGGTGTCAAGCAGGTTACCTTAGATGCGGATGGAGTTTTGATATTGCAGGGGCGAGATTGTGTGCCCAATGTGGATGGGTTTCGAGAGTTGATTTTAGAGGAGGCCCATAGCTCCAGGTACTTTATTCATCCTGGCGCCGCAAAGATGTATCAGGATTTGCGGCAGCATTATTGGTGGCGTAGAATGAAGAAGGACATTGTGGCATATGTGGCGCGGTGTTTGAATTGTCATCAGGTTAAGTATGAGAATCAAAGGCCTGGTGGGTTATTTCAGAGGATTGAGCTTCCCGAGTGGAAGTGGGAGAGGATTAGTATGGACTTCGTTACTGGAGTTCCGTTGACCCGGAAGAAGTTCGATGCAGTTTGGGTCATTGTTGATAGGCTGACCAAGTCAGCGCATTTCATTCCTGTGGCAGTCTCCTATTCTTCTGAGAGATTAGCTGAGATTTATATCCGGGAGATTGTTCGCCTTCATGGTGTGCCGGAATCTATCATTTCGGAACGGGGTACGCAGTTTACCTCGTGCTTCTGGAGAGCAGTTCAGCGAGAGTTGGGCACACGGGTTGAGTTGAGCACAACATTTCATCCCCAGACGGACGGGCAGTCCGAGCGGACTATTCAGATTTTGGAGGATATGCTTCGAGCTCGTGTTATTGACTTTGGAGGTTCGTGGGATCAGTTCCTGCCTTTAGCAGAGTTTGCCTACAACAACAGCTACCAGTCGAGCATCCAGATGGCTCCTTATGAGGCTTTATATGGTAGGCGGTGTCGGTCTCCGGTTGGATGGTTTGAGCCGGGAGAGGCTCGATTGTTGGGTACGGATTTGGTTCAGGAGGCCTTAGACAAGGTCAAGATCATTCAGGATAGGCTTCGTTCAGCTCAGTCTAGGCAAAAGAGTTATGCAGATCGCAAGGTTCGAGATGTGGCTTTCATGGTTGGTGAGCGAGTATTGCTCTGAGTGTCGCCTATGAAAGGCGTGATGAGATTTGGGAAGAAGGGCAAGCTTATCCCTAGGTTCATTGGTCCGTTTGAGATTCTTGACTGAGTGGGAGAGGTGGCTTATAGACTTGCATTGCCGCCTAGCTTATCAGTCGTGCATCCAGTTTTTCATGTATCCATGCTTCAGAAGTATCACGGCGATCCAGCCCACGTGTTAGATTTCAGCACTGTCCGGTTGGACAAGGACTTATCTTATGAGGAGGAGCCAGTAGCTATTCTAGACCGGCAGGTCCGTCAGTTGAGATTCAAGAGTTTCCCTTCGGTTCGTGTTCAGTGGAGAGGTTAGCCTCCTGAGGCATCGACCTAGGAGTCCGAGTCCGATATGCGGAGCCATTATCCTCATCTATTCCCCGACTCAGGTACTTTCTTCCTCTGTCCGTTCGAGGACGAACGGTTATTTTAGAGGTGGAGAATATGACGACCCAAAGGGTCATCACCTGTTTTCTTACTCATTCTGTGCTTCTGAGGCCTTGATAACCTCTTTTGGGGTTGCCTCGATTTGCGTGCGCATTCCGGGCGCGTAGCCGGAAAGCTTAAATATGAATTCTGTGGGAAAAATGTTAAATCTTGATATTAAATTGAATAAATTGACTTCTGTCAACATTTTGGGTAAACGGACCTGGACCCGTGATTTGACGGTCCCAGAGGGTCCGTAGGAAAATATGGGACTTGGGCGTATGCCCGGAATCGAATTCCAAGGTCCCAAGCCCGAGAAATGAATTTTTGTGTGAAATTATTTTCTAGAAATAATTAAGGAAAATAAAAATGAAATTTGATTAAAAGACTATAAAATCGGGCTCGTATTTTGGTTCTGGCGCCCGGTACAAGCCTTATATATGGTTTAAGCGCTTTCTTTAAAGTTTGGTTGAAAACGGACGTCGTTTGACGTGTTTTGGACTTAAAATGGAAATTTGATGTTTTATGAAAATTTAGAAGGAATCATGAAATTTGAGGCTTAATTCGATGTATATGATGTTATTTTGGCGTTTTGATCGCACGGATAAGTCCGTAGGATATTTTTGAGGTTGTGTGCATATTTGGTTTGGAGCCCCGAGGGCTCGGATGAGTTTTGGACAGGCCACGGGCGCATTTTTTTGAACTTTGGAATTTCTGGTATTTTTCTGAGCAGCAGACTTCGCATTTGCGTAGAGGGTCTCGCAAATGCGAGCCCTGCATCGCAAATGCAAGACTAGGGACTTGGCTGCCTGATCGCAAATGCGATCTATTTGTTCGCAAATGCGAAAATGGGCAGGTCGCAAATGCGACATAAGTGATCGCAAATGCGAATCCTGGGATTTTGAAAGGGTTCGCAAATGCGAACAGTTTTCTCGCAATTCCCATAACAGGTCGGGGTTCGCAATTGCGAACCCCAGTTCGCAAATCCCATATCTGCAACCTGCATATTTTTATACTTAGTCGAATTTTGAA